>NW_007246550.1:27730-28014 GCF_000164805.1 Carlito syrichta
CCGGGGCCACTCCCGGCCACCGCAGCCTCGACCTGCCGGGCTCCGGCGATCCACTCGCCTCAGCCTCCCAAGGCGCGGGACGACAGGCCGAGCCGCCGAGCCCGGCCGTATTTTGTGTTTAATATGAGATCAGTTGTTGCGACTTTGTAGAGAGGGTGCTGGATGGATCCTCGCCCACGAGTGAAGTCTTCAAGTCGGGGGCTCCGGGGCCGTGATTTTTCACCGTACAAGGCACTGGCGCTGCCGAGGCACCCTCGGAAGCTTCGCCGGAGTCTCCTGGCGGG
>NW_007246550.1:28858-29328 GCF_000164805.1 Carlito syrichta
TCAGGCCATCCGCTGGCCTCGGCCTCCCAAGGCGACGACCGGCTGAGCCTCCGAGCCGCTCACGGGACGACTCTTAGTTCTTCGTGGTAAATAGTGTGTTCTTAGTAAATGCTTGAGGAATAAGCCAGTGAATGACCAGTGATCAAATGCACGAATGAAAGATTAACAAGAGAAGAAACAAACTTAATTCCAGAGAACAAACCGTTCTTCAGTTCATCCTTGCAAGCTCTCAGGCAATGCATGTTAGCCCAAGGTAACCAAAAGTCCTGGTTTGGAAAACCATACAATTCTCACCTTAAAAACCAAAGTGAGGTTGTCTGCAGAAGACATAGGACAGGTGCAGACTCTTACACCCTCACTCACAGGTCTACAGACTGACTACATAGTCTTTTTGTTTGTTTGTTTGTTTGTTTTTTGAGTTGGAGTCTCTGTCGCCCAGACTGGAGGGCAGTGGCCGCTCCCGGCCACCG
>NW_007246550.1:29684-49825 GCF_000164805.1 Carlito syrichta
CCACTCCCCTCAGCCTCCCAAAGTGCTGGGATTACAGGCTGAGCCACCGAGCCCGGCCTCTTCTCTCTCTTTTCCCTCTGTCTCTCCCCCTCTCTCTCTTCTTCTCTCTCTTCCCCCTCTCTCTTCCTCACTTGCTCGTTGTAAAACAAAATTTTATAGATATATATATATAATTATATATATATATATATATATTTTGCAGAAGAGTTTGAAGGCAAGTCTCAGCATCGCGAGGCTTCACCCGTAACGCCTCGGCAGGACTGCCTGAGAACACAGGTGGGCTCCCCCTGTGCGGTCATCGTCCCCGAGAGACTCGGCGTTGGTGCAGGGACACCGTCTGACGCGTGGTCGGCGCTTGGCCTTCTCCAGACACCCTCAAGATGGCCTCCGTTGCTTCTCTTTGTTTCAATCCAGAGCCGGTTTTGTGCTCATAGTGGACCACAGTCATTTTTCTGGAACATTTTGCTTCAGAATGTTTATCGCTTCTCCTGCCTGTTTAATATGCCGTGAGGCGGAGTTGCTGCAACTTCTTAACATGCTTCTCTCTGACTGTCACGGCTCATTCCTGTCACAAGCCTGACCTGGCGTCGAGTGGGCCCTGCCCTTCCTCGGTTGTGACTCGGCACCCATTCGACCGATGCCTGAATCCACAGCGTGTCCGTTGACTGTCCCGCATGGGATTCGCCCAGTGCCCCAGGTCCTGCTTTCTGTCAAGACTCTTGCTGGAGACTCGTGCTCAGGGGACGTCCTGGGGTCGCCACTCGAGGGGGAAGGAGGGAGGCAGGATGGGCCCAGGTGGGCCGTGCTGAGCTCCAATGCGGTCACTGCGGAGGCCTCGCTGGCCTGGGCAGCCCTGGAGCTGAGATGCCCCTGCAGAGTGGAGGGGAGACGGCAGGGCTTCATGCCCCTAGAGGGACGGTCAGTGGGTGCAGGCTCCCCTGGGGCGGCGGCGTGGCCTTGGTTGCTCTTTTCAGCGTAGAGCAGTTTTCAGAGCCACTTGGTGTAAGAACGGGGGCCCTTAGTCCTGAAGGGGCAGCTGGGCAGGGGCCAGCATCCGGTGCCTACAAGGAATGCCAGGTCCTGCCATCTCATCCTGGAGCCTTTGGTCAGGCCGAACACACGGCCAGAGGACTGGGGACAAGGGTGGAGGGACTCCGCCGGAGCGAGCCCTGCTGTGCTGACCTCCCGGAAGGGCCAGGGCGTTCCTGCCTTTGCCCCAAGTGTGCAGTGGGGGCTTTTTGTAGGATCACACATTGAACCTGAATTCGATTTCCCGCAGCTGGAGCCCAGAGACCTGGCTAGAGTGGCCTGTGGCAGCAGGACACAGGACTGGGTTTGGGCCTGTGCTTCCGGTTTTGTTGGGCAAAGGAGGGATGTGTGTTTCCTCGGGCTCCCGTGGGCATCCCGGGGGACAGACAGCATACCAGCCAGGTGACAAGAGTGAGACTCCAACTCCAAAAAAAAAAAGTCCAACCCAGAACTACCATATCACCAGGAATCCTCCTGCTGGGTGTGCGTCCCAAACAAGTGAAAACGAGATCTCTCTGAGGCATCTGCACATCCTTGCTCCTGGTTACATTGCTCACCACAGCCAAGAGACAGAAGCACCTCCGTGTGCAGTGAGGGACGGTGCACAGGACGCGGCGTGTCCGTACGGCCTTGGAAAGAAGGGACTCCTGCCCCGGCCGTGGTGCGAATGAGCCTGGGGGGCATTGAGTAAACGACACAGAGGCGAGAAGGCAGCGCTGTGCGACGCTCTCACGTGAGGTGTCCGGACAGTCAAGCTCACGAGTGGGAAAGCAGACCGCGGTGGCTCAGGACAGGGCCGGGAACCGGAGGCTGCTCTTTGCTGGTGCAGAGCTCCAGTCTGCAGGAGGAGAACGCTCTGGAGACCTGTGGGTCGGCAGTGTGCGCGCACGCAGCACCGCTGAACTGGACGTGCAGAGGGGCCAGGCGGTCAGGTTTAGTCCAGAAGCTTCTCACCACCAATAAGTAAATGAGCAAATGACTTGGTGTCAGGGAGGGAGGCATGTGTCCCACCCCAGCCGTCTGGGATCCGTCCATCTTCTGTGGCTTTTCCCACCTCTCCTCCCGACACCACGGCCACGACCCAGGTGTGTCCTCGTGCTTCACCGGCTGTTCTCACTCAGCCCTCGGGCCTGCCTCCCATCCTCACGGCCCCTCAGGTCTCGGCGCTTCTTGTCTTCCCTGCCCGCAAGTCCACAGGACCAGCTTTGCTTCTGACTTCTCTAAGAAACCCTCTGGAAGCTGGTATAAGTGGCCTGTCAGTAATTTCTGAAATCAGACCGTCAGCAACATCTGCTCAAGATATTAACACCAAGCTTAGAAAGACTGATAAAATACAGGCCAGGCACGGTGGCTCACACCTGTCACCCCAGCACTTTGGGAGCTGAAGGAGAGAGGACTAGGATTTGAGGCAAGCCTGGGCAACTTGGCGAGACCTTGTCTCTACAGTAAATCAAAAAATTAGCCAGGCATGGTGCCACACACCTGTAGTTCCAGCTACTTAGAAGGCTGAGGTGGAAGGATCGCCTGAGCCCACAGGTCAAGGCTGCGGTGGCCATGAGTGTGCTGCTGCACTCCAGCTTGAGCAACAGAGTGAGACTCCGACTCAAAAAAAAGTTGATAAAATACTGGACACAAGTTACCATATTATGAAAACTTCAAAAATTGTTTCGAACATCAAAAATAGCACTTAAACCCATTACAATAATGAATAATCTTTTATACTTGTGCCACTGAATGTGTGATACAACAGTCACGCAGTACCTGATGGGAATGTAACACTGGCACAAAAAGCAACTTGGCAATATGTTTCGAGAACCGTAAAAATGTCTGTACCCTTTGACCTATGAGTCCCATTCCCAGGAATTTCCTCTAAGGAAATTATACTGCAAAATGAAAAAAAAAGGTTTACATAGAAGATGTTTATTTCCAAGTTACTTATGTAACAGATATATTGACATGATCAAAACACAACCTGTCTTTCTGCCATGGTCCCTTTAAAATGCGCTCAGATACTGGGGGGAGTGGATGAAAATGGCCACAGTCCCGGCCCGCTCTGGTTGCCTGCAGGTCAGGACAGCCTGGTCACCAAACCCAGTCACAGACACGGGTTCCGCAGAGTAATTCAATGGGTCAGTTTGTTTTATTAGTCAGCAGTTTGATCTTTATTCAAAAGCTCCTTGTCAGCGTGGGTCGGGAGTCCCCAGGAAGCTGAGGGGCCGGTTAGGCTCGGTCCCCCAGGTTCTCTCTCCCGTGGCCGCTTCGGGTTGTCCTCTCACGAGCCGCTGTGTGGGACCCCAGAGGCAACGAGGGGCCTGGCCACATCCAAAGTAGCTTTTGCTGCTTCCGCTGGTGCCGTGGTCTGACCCCTGCTCCTGGCCAGGCAGCTCTCTTGCTAGGGAGCTTTACAGGGGAACTTCACCAGTCCTCACCCCTGGGCTCAAGAGTGTCCTGTCCCCGCCGTCCCCACCCCTGGCCTGGCCCCAGGCAGGCTCCTCCGCACAGGCGCCCCTCTTTGACTTCCTGCAAGGCTTGGAAGGACCCTCACCTGGAACGGATGAACGCACCATGTGGGTGGCCCCATGAAACGCTACTCAAGACATCAGAGACAAGGAGCCGTAGAACGCACTTGGCACGGAAGGAACCCAAGGATGCCGTGTGAGTGGAAAAGACCATCTCAAAAGGTCGCAAACTGAATGCATTTCTTTTTTTTTTTTTTTGAGTTGGAGTCTCCCTCTGTCACCCAGACTGGAGTGCAGTGGCCGCTCCCGGCCACCGCAGCCTCGACCCGCTGGGCTCTGGCGATCCTTCCGCCTCAGCCTTCCAAGTAGGTGGAACTACAGGCGTGCGCTACCATGTCCGGCTAATTTTTGATTTATTGTAGAGATGAGGTCTCGCCAAGTTGCCCAGATGAGGTCTCAAACCCGCGGGCTCAGGTAATCCACTCACCTCAGCCTCCCAAAGGCGCGGGATTACAGGCTGAGCCACTGCGCCCGACTACTGAATGCATTTCTAGAACACTCAACACGACGGCATTCTGGTGCTGGAGTACAGTGGGTGCCGGGGTTAGGGTGGCAGAAAGGCTTGTGTGCACAGCTGTAGCTCACGGGACTTTCTGTGCAGCAGTGGGTGCCCTGGCTGTGATGCCAACTACACAGATCCACTCAGGTAATCCAGTTTCACAGCACCATCCACATACGCACATGCAAGAACACGCCAAGGTCACGAGAGCCAAGTGAAGCCTGTAGTTGGGTCATGGTACTGCAACAGTAGCAAGGTCAACAACGTACCAGCTTTGACAATGAGTCATCCTTATCCAGTTATATTACTGGGGAAAGTCAGAGAAGTGGCACGTGGGACTCCCTCTTGTTTTTGGAGCTTCTTCTGAGTCACGGCTCTGGCCATTGCAGCCTCGACCTGCTGGGCTCAGGCGATCCTTCTGCCTCAGCCTTCTAAGTAACTGGAACTACAGGTGTGTGCTACCACACCTGGCTTATTTTTTGATTTATTGTAGAGATGAGATCTCATCAAGTTGCCTAGACTGGTCTTGAACCCATGGGCTTAGCCAATCCTCTCACCTCGGCCTCCCAAAGTGCTGGGATTATAGGCATGAGCCACCACACCTGGCCCCAGAATTATTTTATAAGATAGATTCAGGAGCATATAGTGACCTTTTGAGTCAGGTGGAGAGGTTAAGATAAAAATACAACAATGTGTTTTTCATAGAACAGATGCTCAAAAAAATACAAAAATGTGACCAGAAGTTTGAGACTGTTCTTTGGAGACTTAGTAAAACATTGTCTTGGACAGGCATGGTGGCTCGTGCCTATCATCCCAGCACTTTGGAAGGCCGAGGCGAGAGGATTGCCTGAATCCAGGGATTCCAGACCAGCCTGGGCAACTTGGCGAGACCTCATCTCTACAATAAATTAAAAAATTGGCCAGGTGTGGTGGCGCGCACCTGTGGTTCCAGCTACTTGGAATGCTGAGGTGAAAGGATTGCCTGAACCCAGCAGGTCGAGTCTCCCATGTCTGTGAGCATGCCACTGCATTACAGCCTGGGTGACAGAGTGAGACTCTGACTCAAAACAAAACAAGACAAAACAAAAACATTGTCTTAAGAATGCCATCAGTGCCAAAGGGCAGCAGTTGATTGACTAATTTATTCACCAGCAAGTGATTATGAAATGTCTAGTACGGTCTGGGCCTGTACCCATCATGAGATGACAGGCATGTGCAGGAGACAAATCTGCTGTCGGTCTCTCTGCAGAATCTCATCTTCTGCTCACAGCACCCACGATGCGTTGCCCACCCTCCCTCCGCTAGGCCTGGGAGAGGCGTGTTACAGACTAAGTGTTTGTGTTCCCTTAATTCACATGTTGAAGCCTTAGCCCCGAGTGTGATGGGCTTTGGAAGTAAGGCCTTTGGCGGTAGCGAGGTGCAGGTGAGGTCATGGAGGGGCATTCCCCGTGATGGGGTTAGTGCCCTTGTAAGAAGCGAGAGGAGAGGGAATGTTCTCGCTGCCATTTGGGGACACAGCAGGAAGCCAGCTATTCCAAGCCAGGAGAAACCCCTCACGAGGGGCAGAGTCCTGGACCTTCCAGTCTTCAGAGCTGCAGCAATAAGTTCTGTTGTTTAAGCCGCCGCCCAGTTTGTGGTATTTTGTTATCACACTCTGAGTGGACTCAGACAAGGCGCCAGGGGCTGGGAGGTGCTGTCCGCCCCCTCTGATGACTGGCTCCGGCCATGGCCTCAGTCCCTTCGTGGCCACTTTTCTCTGCCATGGGCTGCACCTGGAACCTTTCGTAACTGGAGGGTAAAGCGATGGCGGCTGTCGCTGGACATCTGAAGGGGCCAGCGTCCCATCCACACGGTTCTCTGTCAGGCCGGTTCTCAGGGTTCCCAGACAGCCCTCCTCACTGTCTGGCTGAAACCAGTTTTTGTCATTCAGCCAGCTAAGAGCTCCATTCAAGCAACAGAACATGGGGTAAAGAGAGGTGTGGCATTGTTTTTGAACGCCAGAAACGAACAGGCTGGTCATTCAGAACTGCCCTCGTTTGTACTGACAGTGGCCGTTGTGCATGGGGCTCACGCACGGCTTTGTTTTATAGTTGTTTGGCAGATGTTTTATTTCTTCCTGGTGAGGTGGGATGCACATGCGGGTTGGAGTCTCTTTTATGTTGACGTTTCTCTCAGCACAACTTCTCTCAGCTCTTCATGGTGAAAGGTTTTCAATGTCACGAGAGAGTTGTATCCAGTTTGTGGAAGAAATCCAGTCTGCAGGCTTCATTGTTGTAAGCAAATTCTGTCTGCTTGTGTTAACGATTAACCAGTATATAGTCTCACTCCATAAACATAGTCCAGGCTTTAAGTAAACCATTGACTTTGGATTTACAGAAAAGTGGCCAAAGCTTCCAGCCGTTTCTCACCCAGTTTCGTTTTCGCCGAATGTTAATTGTCTTACATTATCGCAGTACTTCTGTCCAAACCAAGAAACTGACATTGGTGTCTGACCATCACCTAAACTCTAGACTTTCTGAATTTCACCAGTTTTCCACGAACGTCCCTGTCCTGTCCTGTGAGCCAATTCAGGGTTCCACGTGGAATTTACTTGTCATGTCTCCTCAATCTTCTCTGGTCTCGATAGTTTCTCCATCTGTGTTTTTCAGGACCTTGACAGTTTTGAGGAACATTGGGGCATGTATTTTGTAGAACATTGGGTTCAGTCATTTTTAAGGCAAAATTCTGTGGTCTTCCTGGAGTCCAGAGTTAATGCATTTCTCCTGTGCTTTGATTGATTGTAGTATTAGTAAGGGGGCTTTCTGAACTGGCTGGACCCTGATGGACGCGTGCCGTGCGTCAACTGATGAGCTCTGGTTGTTAAGAATCCAGTTCCCAGAAGGAGCGACTGCAGGCGTGAGTCACCCTGACAGAGCCCAGTCACGGCCAGGTTTGCATCTGTCTGGTCACAGAGTGTGGCTGCTGTGTTGGTCAGGGTTTTAGAAGACCGGCTAAGGCATAACCTGCTGGGGCTTTGAAGGTTGCATGAAGGGACTCCTGACCCCTGCACAGGGCGGTATCTTATCAGCCTGGGCTGCTATAACGCAGCGCCATAGACTGGGTGGCTTAAAACAGAGAAACCTGTCTCTTGCGGCCTGGAGGCTGGAGAGTCCAAGACCAGGGGGCTGGCAGACTGGGTTCTGGGGGAGGGCTCTCCTCCTGGCTTGCAGACGGCTGCCTTCTTGCTGTGTCCTTGCATGGTGGGGGGAGAGAGAGAGAGAGACAGACAGACAGACAGCGACAGAGAAGGGAGAGAGGGAGGAAGAGAGACAGAGAGAGACACAGAGAGAGGAGAGGGAGAGAGAAAGACAGACAGAGGGAGGGGAAGAGAGAAAGAGACAGAGTTAGGGGAGGGAGAGGGAAAGACAGAGATAGAGACAGAGAGGGGAGAGAGTCAGAGGCAGAGAGAGAGGGGAGGGAGAGAGACAGAGAGACAGAGACAGACAAAGAGGGGAGGTAGAGAGAGGGGGAAGGAGAGAGACAGAGAGATAGAGAAGACAGGGAGATAGAGAGACAAAGAGAGGGGAGGGAGGAGAGACAGAGAGAGGACAAGGCAAGAGAGAGAAGGGGGAGGGGGAGGGAGAGACAGAGAGAAAGAGAGAGAGAGAGAAAGCGAGAGGAGGGAGAGAGAGCATGCTTCAGTCTCACTTTCTCGCCTTACGAGGGCCCTCATCCCGTCCCTCTCATGACCTCATCGACACCTAAGTCCCTCCCAAAGACCCCACTTCCAGATCCCATCACATTGGGGGTGGAGGGCTTCAACACGTGAATTCTGGCGAACACACACACTCAGCAAGGAGCAGGCAGGGATAGAGGGAGCCAGCAGGGATGCTGGGGCTCCCAGGGACTGGACACAAGGAAGCCATTTCCACCCCAAGGGCTCAGGGAGCAGGGGAGGGAGCCGGCCTGGAGCTTAGGGGTGGGGGGTGCCACGTGGGGGGCGGGCCTGGGGGACCTCAGCGGCAGAGGGAGGGGGACTTGGCTGGCCCCGAGACGGGCGGTGGGCAGAGATATCCAACCTGCGTCCCCACCCGCCAGCTCCCAGGAGCTGCCTCCCACTGGCCAAGCCCAGCCTGCAGCTGAGGGCAAGGGGGCCACGTGCCACCACCCTTAGGAATCACCCTCCAGGCCACAGAAAAGGGTGGAGAATGGAGTGGGGCGAGGACGTGTAAGCAGAGAATACCCAGCCAGGCACTTCAGAGTGAACCCATGCCGACTGTGTCCATTTATCTCAGACGCACCTTTTGGAGGGCTGAGACCCCTCCTTTGAAAAGCAATTTTAGAGTGATTTTTAAAGTATACAAAGTTGCTGGGCACTGTGGCTCATGTCTGTCATCCCAGCAGTTTGGGAGGCAGAGGCGAGAGGATTGCCTGAGCTCAGGGGTTCAAGACTGGCCTGGGCAACTTGGTGAGATCTCGTATCCACAACGAATCAAAAAGTTAGCCGGGTGTGGTAGTGCATGCCTGTAGTTCTGGCTACTTGGAAGGCGGAGGCAAAGGATCACCTGAGCCCAGCTGGTCGAGGCTGCAGTGGCCGTGAGCTGGCCACTGCACTCCTGCCTGAACAACAGAGTGAGACTCCTACCCCCCAAAAAGAAAAGATAAAGTGTACAAATTTCCATAAACCGTGTTCGAAACAACAGGGAATCGATAGTTTCACGGTTCTGGAGGCGAGAAGCCCAAAACCAAGGTGTCAGCAGGCCTGGGCTCCTGCTGAAAACAGTCCTTTCCCGCCTCTCTGAGCGGCTGGTGTTGGTGGCCATCCTTGGTTTCCCTTGGCTTGTGCGTACGGCACTCCCATCTCAGCCTCCAGAGTCACATGACCGCCTCCTCCCTCGTGCTTCTGCTTCCTCTTTAGGGACACTGGTCGCACTGGGTTAAAGGCCCCCCCACCCCACCGGGAGCTCGTCTCAAATTGACGGATTGAATCTGCAGTGACCTGACTTCCAACTAAAGTAGCTTTCTGAGGTACGAAGACTTTGCATTGCTCGGGGTTCTCCAGAGAAACAGCCAGTAGGCCGGCTCTCTCCCTGTACACGCAGACAGAGATTTATTATAAGGAATTAGCTCATCAGTCATGGAGGCCGACAGTCCCGGAATCTGCATAGCGGGTCAGTAGCCTGGAGACCCAGAGCGGTTGATGGTTTAGCGCTATCCTGGTTCAAGGCCTGAGATCTGGAGTGCCGAGGGTGTAGTTCCAGTCTGAAGGCTGGCAGGCTTGAGGCCCAGGAAGAGCTGATGTTTCTGCTTGAGTCCAAAGGCAGGAAAAAAACCAGTGTCCCAACTCGAAGGCCATCAGGAAGGAGACACTCTCTCCCACTCAGGCCAGAGTCAGCCAGCAATCTTGAGACCATCATGTGATTGGTGAGGCCACCCCCACTAGGGAGGGCCACCTGCTTGACTCAGATATGCTAATCTCATGCCTGGACACCCTCACAGGGGCACCAGGATAATGTCTGACCAAATCGAGTGACACACAGAATTAGCCATCCCAGATTTGAACAGAAGGACTCATGCAAGTCTGTACTTCCTGTTTTTTTTACTATCATTGCCTGATAGGATCAATGACAGCAGAGGCTGTTTTCCAGGATTTGGGAATTGCTGGTAGCCGGACAGTGCCTCAGGGTTGCTGTGGGTGAGGAAGAAAGCAGCGAATGTGCCAGGTAGTGCTAAAAATTACCCCAAGCTGAGACACATGCACTTGGCCTTGACCTTCTTACCTTACCTCCTTACTGAGGCTGCGTGGGTGGATGGCTCATGGTTGCTCACTGCCCTCTGCTAGTCCCTTAAATCCATTGTCTCCCATGCTGCTTACTGTTTGTTTCCTAGGGTTGCCATAGCACATCAGCACAAACTTGACAACTCAAAACAACAGAAATGTATTGTGTGGCCGTTCTGGAAGTTAGAAGTCTAAAGTCAAGGTGTCATGGTCCGTGTGAAGTCTCCAGGGAAGAGTTCTTCCTTGAGTTTCCAGCTGCTGGTGGTTCCCAGCAATGTGGCATTCCTTGGCTGCAGCTGGCTCCCCGAAATCCTCTCTCTATTTTACGTGGTCTTCTCTGCTTCTGTGTCCTCTCTCTCTTTTTTTTTTTTTTTTGGAGTCAGAGTCTCACTCTGCCGCCCAGGCTGGATTGCAGTGGCATGCTCACGGCCACTGCCGCCTCGACCTGCCGGGCTCTGGCGATCCTTCCACCCCAGCCTTCTAGGTAGCCGGAACCACAGGTACGTGCCACCATGCCCAGCTAATTTGTTTACTTTTTGTAGAGAGGAGGGCTCACCATGTTGCCCAGGCTGGCCTCAAACCCCTGGGCCCAGGTGATCCTCCTGCTTCCACCTCCCAAAGAGCTGAGATGACAGGAGGTAGCCACTGTGTCCAGCCCACATTGTTATTATTATTAATATTATAAATGCCATTCATATGCATAGGCACTGAGTCATAAATACTTGGCTTGTGAACAGTTCTGTTATTTTTTAAAAACTTAAAAAATGTTTTGAAATAATTTTTGGCTTAAAAAAAGTCATATAGGCTGGGTGCGGTGGCTCATGCCTACAATCCCAGCACTTTGGAAGGCCAAGGTGAGAGGACTGCTTGAGCCCCAGGGTTCGAGATCAGCCCGGGCAACCTCGTCTCTACAACAAATTAAAAAATTAGCTGGGTGTGGTGGCACATGCCTGTAGTTCCAGCTACTTGGAAGGCTGAGGCAGAAGGATCACCTGAGCCCAGCAGGTTGAGGCTGCAGTGGCCATGAGTGTTCCACTGCACTGAAGCCTGCCGGCCCAGGTGACAGAGTGACATTCCAAGTCAAAAAAAGAGAAAAGTTATAAAAAAAATACAGAGAATTTCCATATATACTTCACACTAATGCTTAACATTTTATTAACCACAGTGATGATCAAAACCAGGAAATTAATACTGATCCAACACTAATAAGTAAACTCTAGACCTTACTTGAATTTGCTAGTTTTCTTGTTAACTGTCTTTTCTTACCCAGGATCCAACCCTGGATCAAACATTAAACTTAGTTATGAGAAGAAGGCTAACTTAGTATTTTCTTGTCTTTCTTGACGCTTCTGAAGGGAGCTGGTCAGTTAGTTGTGAAGTGGCCCCTGATTTGGCTTTGTCTGTGTTTTCTCTGGTTAGGTTGACGTGATCCAGTCTTGACAAGAATCCCTCAGAAGTAATGTGTCCTTCTCCATGCACCATATCTGCAGGCACCTAATGTCAGGACATCTTATTACTGGTAATATTAACCTAGATCTCCTGGTGAGAGTGATGTCTTCTTGGTTTCTTCACTACAAATTCCTATGTTTCAGGCTGGGCTCAGTGGTTCAGCCTGTAATCTCAGCACTTTGGGAGGCCGAGGTGAGTGGATTGCCTGAGCCCGTGGGTTCGAGGCCAGCCTGGGCAACTTGGCTAGACATCATCTCTACAATAAATTATGACACTGTGCACCTGTAGTTCCAGTTCCTTGGAAGGCTCAGGTGGAAGGATCGCTGGAGCGCAGCGGGTCAACGCTGGGGTGGCCATGAGCATGCCACTGCACTCCAGTCTGGGTGACAGAGTGAGATTCCAACTCAAAAAAAAGAAGTCTTGGGGAGATACTTAGACACTATGCAAACATCCTGTTTCTCGTACCTCTGCCCACCAGCTTTAGCATCTGTGAACAATTTTTTCCTGCAACAAGTATTACTGTGGTGTTTGCCCATTAGTGATTTTTTATTTCCGTCACTTCTTCCCCATCTATTAATTGGAATTCTTCTGTAAGAAAGAATTATTTCTTCTCCCCCATTTATTTATATCAACATGGGCTTAGGAATATTTATTTTATTTTATGGGGTATAGTCTAATATGGCTATTGTTTATTTTGCTGTTTAAATTGTCCCAGCTCTGGCCATTAGGAGTTTCAGCAAGTTGGTTCCTGCATTCTTTCAACATGCCTCATCATTTTTTAGTACTTTCTTTTTGACACTTTTACTTTTTTTTTTGAGTCAGAGTCTTACTCTGTCACCTGGGCTAGAGTACAGTGGTACAACCATAGCTCACTACCACCTTGACCTCCTGGGCTCAGGCAATCCTTCTGCCTCAGCCTCTCGAGTGACTGGGACTACAGCCATGTGCCACCATGCAGCTAATATTTGGATTTTTTGTAGAAACAGTGTTTCACTATGTTGCCTCAGCTGGTTTTGAACTCTTGGGCTCAAGCGATCCTTTCCCCTTTGCCTCCCAAAGTGCTGAACTTACAGGTGTGAGCCACCGTGCCCAGCCAACACTTTTTATTGTCAACTCATCTTGTATTTTCTTTGTTCCAATTGTGGAATCAATCTTTCCTCCAAGTGACTCTAATTTATTTTATTCTAGAATGGATTTAGGCACCAAGATCTTGGCACTACATGTGCATGCTAGCACATGTATTTATATATGTTTATAAGCCAAAAACATAATTATGAAATTATATGAAATTATTATAAATCTGCATTTTTTCAATATATTCTTTATAAATATTAAAGATCATAATGAAGATATGCAAGTCGAACTTGGTGGCTTAGCCTGTAATCCCAGCACTTTGGGAGGCCGAGGTGAGTGGATTGCCTGAGCCCAGGGGTTCAAGACCAGCCTGGGCAACTTGGCGAAACCTCTTTTCTATAATAAATTAAAAAAACTAGCTGGGTGTGGTGGCACTTGCCTTTGGTTCCAGCTACTTTGAAGACTGAGGCTCAAGGATCGCCTGAGCCTAACAGGTAGAGGCTGCGGTGGCTGTGAGTGTGCCACTGCACTCCAGCCTGGGCGACAGAGTGAGACTCCAACTCAAAAAAAAGACATGCGTTCTATGGTCAGGGCAGGCATATCTGCAAGACATCCCAGTATTGGTCTCAGAGAACATGTCCACTGTGGTGCTGCAGACTCATCCGTACTTGTTTGTGTTCCAGTTTTATGTTGTGATTCACGTAGCTGAGGTTGTCCGAAAGGAGGCTTAACATTCTATAATTCTGGAAGCAGAGAAAGAAGAATTATAGAGGTGTCCAATTCACATTTCCTAAACTGGTGTTCCACAGAACACTGTTCTGGGAGGTGTTAATAGGATTATTCGGACAAAAGGGTTCTGTGGTTCAGTAAATTTGGGAAACAGCATGGTGGAGTCTCCACACTTGTATAATGCTGCCCATGAAATACTAAAGGAGTTTTAAAAAGTGTATTTTCATCTGGGTGCAGTGGCTCATGCCTATAATCCCAACACTTTGGGAGGCCGAGGTGAGAGGACTGCCAGAGCCCACAGGTTTGAGACCAGCCTAGGCAACTTGGTGAGACCTTGTCTCTACAATCAATCAAAAATTCCAAGCATGGTGGTGTGTACCTGTAGTTCCAACCACTTGGAAAACTGAGGTGGAAGGATCGTATGAGCCCAGCAGGTCAAGGCAGCAGTGGCTGAGAACGTGCCACTGCACTCCAGCCTGGGCAACAGAGTGAGACTCCAACTCAAAAAAAAAAGGGTTTTTCCAGAAAAATTGCATATTCAAAACAAAATACTCATTTGACAACTTTGTAGCATGCCATATAAGAAGAAAAAAAAGTAAACATGTCAAATCTGCATGCATTTTCTGTTGCACAGATTTATTTGAGGCCAAGAGTTGGTCTGTGCGGTAAACGGAAATGTTCCAAGTAACGGGGACTCTGTTTCTTGTTAAGAGAAGCTACCCTATGCTATGTACTCAAAGGCTTTTAAACCTGGGGAAACTGCATTAGTTTTATCAAGGGGCAGATATGTTCTTTAGAAAAAAGGTGTCCTCGATTCCTGCCTTTGAAATGGTTTCACAGGACTTTTGGAGAAATAACAACAAAGTCCAAAAATTCTATTTCAAAGTAGTCATTTTGTGGACCAAGGTGGAGTCCTACAGTCTCTCCTTTGCCACCGCGTTTCGCATTTAAGCCTTCTATTTTTAACCTGACGGTGGGACTCGGGGCTAATGCTTATGAGATCTGCGTCTAGACAGCTGAGAAAACCAGGAAATGAGTGACGTTGTCCCAGCTTCAGAGAACTCAACCTTTTGTTTTTTAGGTCCACGCTGTGCTTGCTTTAAGAAAAACATTCCTTCTCTCCCGAGGATTTCAGGGCATTTAAGGAACTATAATAATCCAGGCCTCTTCAGGGAGCAGCGATGGCTATTTTGGTGGGAAGGGAGAACGGGAGCTTCCTGTGCTGAGACCATCAGACAAGCACAGCTGCTTGGAGGAACGTGTTTGCTGTCCCTTCTGAGGTCCAGGGGTGTGCTCCCAGCAGCCTCTGCATACTCTTCGAGGGCAGGGACTCCTGTGTGTGCTGGACGCGAAGCGCACCGCGCCAGGATGCAGGACAGCGCCAGAGGGGCGAGTGAGGAAGGGGTGGCTGACGGTTCGGACACCTGCCACGTGCAGGCGCGAAGCCAGGCACACCACATCCATTGTCTTATTCAGTCTTGAAAACAGCCAGCCCTGAGGTGCGGTGATCATGATCGCCCCGTTTTACAGGTGAAGAAATGGAAGCACAGCAGAGGGCAGGGGTTTGTGAGAATTGGCACTCGAGTTGACGCCAGTACGATTTCAGAGCCTGTGCTCCGGGCTGGTGGGTCATGCTACGGCTGGGCTGTCGGGGAGACCAAGTGAGGAGACGCAGGCGCAGACTTATCAGGCCCGGGGCCTTAACGGCACCACAGCGGATTCCATCTCTTACTGGCGTGTCTAAATGAGATACTGCTGTTCTCCCGTGTTAAGCCGGTGATGCCCTCGCCCTCCGGATGTGAGACCCACGGTGCTTAGTGCTTGGTGCACCTCAGTCTCTGTTGAATGGACATGGACTGAGCAGTGGTGCTGAATGCTTGTTGCGTGCAGCAGGGCAGTGGGGCGGAAGACCATGATGGTGCCAGCTGGTCGGGTCAGAGAGTCTGTAAACAGGTAAGGGAACTGTCCCACATGGAGGTAAGGTCCACAATGTTGGCCTTATTTCTTTGTTTTTTGAGTCGGAGTCTCACTCTGTCGCCCAGGCTGCAGTGTGGTGGCATGCTCACGGCCACCGTAGCTTCCACCTGCTGGGCTCAGGCCATCTCTCCCCTGCAGCCTTCAAAGTAGCTGAAACTACAGGTGTGCACCACCATACCTGGCTAGTTTTTTTATTTATCGTAGAGATGAGGTCCCACCAACTTGTCCAGGCTGGACTCAAACCCCTGGGCTCAGGCAATTCTCTCACTCGGCCTGCCACAGTGCTGGGATGACAGGCGTGAGCCACTCTGCCCGGCCAGTGTTGGTCTCATTAACCTTTGTGTCTCAGCCTCTAAGAAAGGCCCACATAACATAGTAACAAATGTCACTCTAAGCTCCACTTTGTCAGATTCACTCAAAGGCTGCAGGGATACAATGTTAGATAAGACCTAATCCTTTTGCTCATGGAATTTACAGTCTAGCTTGGAAAAGAAAACATAAACAAATGAAATTGTTACAAATTGTGACAAGTACTACCGAGAAATGAAACAAGGGTTAAGACACGGAATCATGGAGTTGGGACATGGGGAGGAGGGCCCAGATCCGACCTTGCAAGAGGGAGTAAAGGAAGTCTTTCTGGAGGAGGTGACATTGAAGACCAGATGAGGAGAAACGCCTAGGAAGTGGAAACGGTTCATATAAAGGCTCTGAGGTGGGAAGATGCTTGACGACTTCAAGGAGCCGAGAGAGGGAGAGACAAGACTGGAAAGGTGGGCAGGCCCAGGGCACGCAGGGCCTTGTGGCTTTCAATGAGAAAGGGTTTAGTAGAAACCCTCCGAGGGGTCCCATGTGGGCGAGCACTGGGCTCAGACTTGCCGCCGAGCGGGGAGAGGACGAGACAGCGCCAGAAGGCTCCCGGGCTCCTCGTGCGAGACGGCGTGGCTCGGCCAGCTGTGCGGAGGAGGAGGTGGGCCTACCTGAGCTCGTGAGACGCGGCCCGAGGGCTGTGTGTGTGGGGGGACTTCAGGGTGACCGCTGTTTTTCGGTTTGGAGACACTCGTCTCAGGGGCACTGTAGTGAACAGATACGCTGGGCTGTGGCCATCCCTGCCAGCTTGTGCTAGGCTCTGCTCCAGTACCCAGTGGTCCCCCTTCTCCGGGATGTGCACGGCAAAGGCTTACTTTCCACTCATGTTCAAGGTCCCCTGTGGGCCCACGGGGCGTCTGCAGTTGGGACCCAGGCTCAGGACACAGCCGTGCCTGGACCAGGCCTGTGAGGGCGGAGGGAGGAGGGCCGCGGGCAGGCGGCCGGCCCTTGGACGTCCGCTCAAGGCGGCACGCGCCCCTCCTCTCGCTCCACAGGCGGAAGCCGCAGGTCCAAGCCCGGAGTCAACGGGGCCAGGAGGTGGTGCTGCCTCACATGAAGGGATGACGGGTTGGAACCATAGTACAGTCCACCCCGATTTCTTTTCTTTCTTTCTTTTTAGCGTCTCATGCTGCCGCCCATACTGGAGTGCAGTGGCACACTCACGGCCACTGCAGCCTCGACCTGCTGGGCTCAGGTGATCCTCCCGCCTCAGCCTTCCAAGTGGCTGGAACGACAGGCGTGCGCCACCCTGCCTGGCTAAGTTTTTGATTTCTTGTAGAGAGGAGGTCTCATCCAGTTGCCCAGGCCGGTCTTGAACCCCTGGGCTCAGGCAGTCCTCTCGCCTCTGCCTCCCAAAGTGCTGGGATGACAGGCGTGAGCCATGGCACCCGGCTTCCCTGATTTCATCACCAGGACCTGAGTTCGTCGCCAGGACGTGGCTTGCTGTGCCGGATGCGGAAGAAGCCGCGCCCTGCGTCAGAGGTTCCCACGTGCCCCGCCCGAGGAGACAAAGATGGATGCAGAATTTGGAGCCAAACCATTTGTGAACTTTCTCAAATAGAAGAAAGCAGAACTTCTTTTAGAAAATTACGTTCAGCATGCCGTCCACTTCTGAGATGGTAGGATCTCAAAGGACAAAAGGCGCAGCGGGGAGTCTCTTTTCCGTGTCTGTGCCCATCCCCAGCTGCCCTGTGTGCCACACAAGACTAGGGAGGCCGGGCGGCTGTGGAGATGGGCCTGAGGGGGAGGAGTGGCCACGTGGCCACGTGGGCCAGTCGTCCCCAGAGGGCGAGTTGGTGTAGACACAAGGAGGAAAATCTGCGGTCATGAAAGGCCGCTGTGCGTGCGAGGTAAGCGTCTTGCCGAGGAGCTTCCTTGTTCTCGTGTCACGCGTGGGCCTTCCTGAGAGGGAGAGTGTCCTGGTGCAGGGCGTCTTGGCTCTGTGTCACGGCAGGCACGGGCCCTCCCGACAAGATGTGGCCGCAGACACACAGCCAGGTGCTTGCAGGCCGCAAAGCCACTGCACAGCGCGGGCCGAGCCATGGTTGAACACATGCAGGCGGCGTCTGTTCCTTGGTGCCATCCTCTGCTGCTGACTGGAACACAGACTTGGAAAGGAGGGGGTGAAAGGGACGCGTCGGACGGGGCCTCCCAAATCCCAGAGACTCGAGGAAGAGGTGGATGCGAGGCCTGCAGCAGGGGCGCTGCCATGGTGCCCTCTGCTGGGTTGAAGAGGCCCGACCTGGGAAGAGGCCCCGTGGGGGACAGAGCCGTGTGGCTGGAGGTGGCTGCTGCCCCTGCGGTTAACCCATCCTAGCACGTGTCCTGGGATGTGGCTTGTTGGCACCCTGAAGCGCCTGGCCACGGGGAGGGGATCTGACTGGCCTCTGCCAGCCTGGGCTGCCCCAGGCCCTGGGGGCTGACGCCCTGGAACGCTTCCAGTGCGGGGGCCAGGATGGCGAGGGGTTGGAAGCAGCCTCAGGGCCCGAGCTGGTGTGGTCCACCTGGAGGACAAGAGGAGGGCCAAGGCGCAAGTGCCATCCTCACCAGGAAGGGCTGAGTGGGGTTAGGGTTGGGCTGAGGTCGCAGCCCCTGGGGTCAGAGCTGGCCCATGAGCAGGCCTCGTGGGCAGGTGGGGTTTGGGGCACCCCCTAGTTGGCTCTGTGTCGTGGGAAGCCACTCTCTTCCAGCTCTCTTCCAGCTCTGTGTCACGGGAAGCCATTGTTGCTGGGATCAAAGCAGCTCTGGGACGACCAGCCTCGGGCTCTTGGGGCTTGGCCTGAGCTGCCAGGCCGGGGGAGCCCTGGGCCTTCCCTGATTCTTCAGCTGCTCACAGGACAGGACCAGAGGGCTCACTGGGACCAGGGACGGTGGAGGCTGGAGATGCAGGATAGCGCCCAGAGTCGAGGTCCTGGGAGGACACAGATGCTCCAGTTGGCAAGTGGAGAATGGCACCTCGCCGGCGTCTTGGGTGGAGCCCTGGCAAAGGTGTGGGCTGGGCTGGCGGCAGCAACACAGGGTGCACATCAGCCCAGGCCCTTTGTGATGGGGGCTGTGCAGGACCGCGTCTGGAGAGCGCCACGTCCCGGGACGACATTCGTGTTCATGACAGAGGGGACTGCAGCTGTGAGTGAGTTGAGGCTCTTGAGGCGGGAGGATTCTGGGTCGTCCAAGTGACTCAAGGTCATCATGAGTCCTTACAGGAAGGAAGCTGGGGGGTCCGAGACGGAGAAGGGGAAGCGGCTCTAGAAGCAGAGGCCAGGAGGACGTGGGGCCACGGGCCACAGGCCACGGGCCACGCCCAGCTTCTGGGAGCAGGAAGGGGCAAAGAGCGGGTTCTCCTTAGGGCCTCCAGAGGGCAGGCGTCTGCCGACCCTGTTCAGACTTCTGACCCACAGAAAGTGGCCACAAATCACCACGACACATTTGTAAAGCCACACAGGTGGGGTCACTTGTTATTGCAGTCACGGGAAACAGATGCAGGCGGCCTCTCAGCCCTGACCCCTGAAGGAGCAGTGAGGGGAGGCAGGAGAGGCCAGAGCCCAGGAGGTCAGCCGATGCCTGCTGTGGCCTGGCAGGGAGATGCCAGCCAGAAGAGCCACTCCACCTCCCCCTTGGACCCTCTCTTCCTCCCGCAAGCCAGACCCTGCTGGGAGCTGTTGGTGAGGGATTCAGATGCGGCTCAGTGGGTCAGCCTCCGGGGCCCCAGAGCGCGGCGGAGGAGGCGGGTGGGCCTAGAGCCTGGAGAAGGCTTTACAGACGGGACAGTCGAGCTGGGCCTTGCGGGGAGAGCAGGAGCTTATAAGGAGACACGTGAGGGGAGGACGTGTCTGACGGTGAGAACAGCACGTGCCATGGAGGCCAATGCGGCCACCAGCTTGGGGGACTGTGCGGGCAGCATGGTGGGAGCGGGGGATGCGTGTGGCTCTCCAGAGGCTTTGGGAGAAGCGGGGCCTGACTGTCACCAGCCCTGCCGCCATGGCAGTGAGCGTGGGTGCCAGGCCTGAGTCAGTGAGACGCCGTGAAATGACTCTATAATTTGTTATGAAGATGGCAAAAGCAGCTCTTGCCAGACTTCGAATGACAGTCAGTGAAACACCCCTTCTCACTGCTCTCTCTGTCCACCCGAATCCTTCCTCCCGCCCAAAACAAGGTGGACATTGTTCGTGACCTGGGGCATCTTCACTGATGTATCGTTATGTGAATTTTCAGAGCTACCAAGTCCAGAGACGAGAGTAAAAAGAATCCGCGTCCCTGCCACCCAGATTCAGCAATGGCCTCCTGAGCGGCTGTCCTCAGGGGAGTGGCCTGACTGGGAGGCAGCTTTGGGCAGGGTGGAGGGGTGCTGAGGCCCTTGGGGCTGCGGTGGAGGAGGGGAGGAAGGGCTGGCGGGCGGCGGGGCCAGGGCTGAGCTGGAGCTGCCGGGCCGCGCCTGTCTCCTCCTGAGTTGGGGCCCCCTGAAGCGACCACGCCGTGAGGTGGAAGATGCAGCCTGAGCTCCGAGATACTAACGACGAAGCACGTCGGCCTCGGCATCCGGGAAGTCAGCAGAACCGACAGCCAGGGTGGTGGCCCCACGGAGGCGGCAGCTCACGGGGCGGTGGCGGGAGAAGCCGGGCTTTGGGGCTGGACCCCGCAGCTCGGAGTGGACCAGTGAGCGCGCCTTTCTAAGCTTCTCAAGCGGACCCCCTGCTGTTCTCGGTTGCGACGTGCTCTGGGCCGCCGGCGCGCTTGGGAGCTT
>NW_007246550.1:50724-88358 GCF_000164805.1 Carlito syrichta
CTCTGTGGCTCTCGGGGGCCCGTGGGCTTCCGGCCATGTCCGGGCTCTCTTGGCGCTGTGCATCCCGGCGGCGTCCTGAGACCCCCTGTGGGACCCCAGCCACCTGCCGGGCTCTCTGCGGGCTCTGCGGGTCTCGGCCACATTCTGCGGCTCTTGAGAGCTCTGCGAGCTCCCGGCCCTGCCCCGCGGCTTTCGGCAGCCTCGGTGGGTTCCCGGCTGCGTCCTCGGCTCTCTGGGCCCCGTGGGCTCCCGCCGCGTTCCGTGGCTCGCTGTGGGCTCCATGGGCTCCCGGCGGCGTTCCAAGGCTCTCTCTGGCTCTGGGGAACACAGCCCGATGACCCTCTGGCCAGTCTGCTGCTGGCGACGGCCTCGCCCCAGCCCTGGGCCCCAGCCCGGCTCACTTCATGGCGTCATCCTCATGCAAACCAGCTCTCCTTTCCTCCCACCAGGGCAGGGAGGCCGTGGCCGCAGTGGCCTCCGGTACTGTGAGCCGGGTGGGGGCTGGGCAGAGGTGCTGCCTCAGCCGCTGAACCGGAGGGGCTTTCCTGCCCTCCCTGTGGACCGCCACCGGTCCCTGGCCTGCAAGTCCACTGCCATTGCCTTGCGCGGAGCTGGAGACCCGGGGCAGGTGACCAGGTCCCCTGGAGGCGAGCGTTCGCAAGAGCTTGCCTGATGGAGACGCCGCTCCGGGGCAGCAACCTGCAGACTCTCCCCCCCAACCTCCCTGCCCATGTCTCTGGAGCCTCTGACCTGGCGGGTCCCTTGGAGAGGTGGCAAAGATGGCTGCAGCCCAGCTGCCGTCCTGGCGTCCGTCCACTCCACCCCCGGAGCGCACACAACCGATCGTGCTGACCGGGTTGATGCAGACGCCTCCAGGCCTGGCCTAGGCTGCGTTGGGAGTCGGTCGCACACAGCCTCCGCTGAAGGTCCCACCAGCGTCTGGGCCTCCTGGACTTTGCAGATTTCTGGAGCCCCCCGTGACACAGAGGAGGTGAGAGAATGTCTCCATCTGACCCCTCCCCTCTCCCCATCTGACCATCTCGGGCCGACCTGGCTCTCTCTCTGCCTCTCTCACTGTGGGTCCGGCAATGGAATGCGTAGGATCACTGTGGCCCCTCGGAAGCCTTGCAGGGACATGGCCGGCCCCCACTGTTGAAACTTGAGAAGCCAGTGCCATTTGCGGTCATCCGGCGCTCTGGGGTCGCGAGACCACCGTACTCAGTGTCTCCCTCAGCAGGCAGAGAGTCACAGTGTGCTGCTCTCGTGGTTTGTGGGCAGCGCTGAACTCTCCAGGCCCCAGGGCTCTCCTCGGTGGGATGCGGCTGTGCCTTAGGCGGTGGGGGCGTCCGGACGTCTCTCCAGATCTCTGCCTGCGGGTGTCTGTGAGTCTCCCTAGTTCGTGGCGTCAGAGGAAGGCTCCTCTCCCCCCACCTTTGTTTGTTTCCAAAATGGCCTTCACATCAAAGCTTTGGTGGTTGTGAAATGCCGGACTGGGGGTGGGGAGCCTCGCCAGGTGGGGGAGCGTTTGTCACACGGGAGGAGGTGGGAGGTGGGACGGAGACGGGGCTTCGTGTTCCACCTGCTGGTCAGGATCCTGCAACAGTCACATCACCCGTCTTCACCCCACAGAAAGGCTGCTTGGATGGCCGGGCTGAGGTTTGGCCTGGAGGCCTCAGGGAGCTGGTGCAGGAAACCCGTGTCTCACAAAGACTCCTCCCAAGTGTGGGAAAAACAACGGCGGTGTCACGACAGAACTGGGCCCAAGGTAGCTGGACTCCAGCGTGTCAGGCCAAAGCTACCCTGGAGAGCACCGTGGTGAGTCCCAGGAGCAAGGGTCTGTCTTTCTCTCGCGCGATTGCTCTTTCTATGTAGATGGGTATGTATGTCCGAATCTGGCATCTGTCTCTTATCTGTGTTGATCATCCATCTATCTATTAATAGCTCATAGTTATCTGTCTCTGTCTCTCATCTATCTGCATATCTACCTATGACCTATCTCTCATCTATCTCTTATCTGGTTATTTATCTGTTATCTGTCTGTCTCTTATCTAGTTATCTGTTTTTCATCTATATTTATCTATCATCTATGTCTTATCTAACTGCGGATCTGTTATCTATTATCTATCTGTATCTGTCTCTTATCTATCTCTGTCAATCATCCATCTACCTGTCTCTAACTACCTGTCCATCTACCTACCTAGACTTGTTCCAAGGAGCTGGCCCGTGCAGCTGGGGATGGGGGAGTCCAGCACCCGCAGGGCAGGCCAGCCGGCGGGAGGCCCGGGGTGAGCTGGTGTTGGGATCTCGAGTCCGAAGCAGTCTGGAGGCAGAGCTCCTCCTTCGGGGCCGTCGCTCTTTCCCCCCCGAGGGCTGTCCCCTGACTAGACGAGGCTCGGCGTGTTACGAAGGGTCTGCCGGTTTGGGTGCTGGCCACGTCTAGAAAGGAGCTTCACCGCGACTTTCCGGCGGGCGTTTGGCCAAACAGCGGGCACCGTGGCCTTGCCGAGGCGACTCGTCAGATTAACTGCCACAGACGGCTTCAGGGGAGCTGGGCTCAGTCAGGCTTCGTCAGTTTTCTGGGACACTGGAGGGACCCCAGGCACACAGCTCCAGGTCCCCCAGAAGGGAAGCCTGTCCGGACTTCAGGGTGCTCTCTCCCCTCCCGGGAACTCCCTCAGTGCATGGAGTGGGCCCGGGCAAGACGTGGTCTCTGGCTCCTGGACCCCGCGGGGGCCCTCCCCCGGCTTCCCGAGAAGGGGCTCTGCTCACACGTCAGGAGCAGGGGGGGTTCGCGTTCGCCCTGCACTGCCGCCTCCTCAGATACACGAGCCCGGCTCCTCCTGTCTGAACTCCTGTGACTCGAACCTGTGGTTCGCGTGCGATTGCTTCCCTCCCGTGAACTGTACACTCAGACTCCGGCTCTTGAGTCGTAATGATGGGCGTTTCTCGCCCACTCCGTCCTCCCCAGTGGCTCCTCGGGGCAGGGGCTGAGCTCACGCTTCTGAACTGCAGCTCCCTGGTCCCGGCACTGCTGCTTCACAAACGTGGCTCACGGGAGAGAGTTTGCGACGCCGTCCTCTGTGCTGTTTCTTGGACAGAAGTGGGATTGGTGTCAGCCTGAAACAGGCAGGAGGAAGTGTCACGCCCACCCTGGACAGAGACGGACACCTCCCGGCTACTTCTGCCATTCCACGTATCTGGGGGGCCTGGCGAGTCTTGCCGTGGGGCGAGGCTTGCCTTTCGTCTGCAGGGGCCCCTTGCCCAGGCAGGTGGTGGCTGTGCAGCAGTGGGGACAGCAGGGGTGCGTCTGAGCGGGGGACCGGCACGCGCTCTCGAGGGCCTCTGCCGGGTGCATGGGTCAGTCTTGTCCCTGCTGGAACCAGCCACATGGTGAGTGGCTCAGGCGCCACTGGTTTTTCTTTGTAGCTCAGAAGGTCGGACCCACCGGCAGACTTCGGAGGGCTCAGGCAGCTGGTTGGCAGTGCTGAGCGGCCTCCCGGGAGCTCCCGGGGAGGACCCCTTCTCGCTCTTTCAGGTGGCAGGTGCTGCTGGCGCTGGGATTAGGATGCAGACAGCCTCAGGGAGCTATGATTTTGCCTGCTATGGTAGCTTTAGGCTTTAGGCTTTCCACGTAAAATGTGTAAGACATGATTTTGAATTGAAAGGTATAATAATTTTACTCATTTTAACAGTGGTAGAGTATTTTTAGAGACTTTGAGATAGCAAATATTTATGCATAATTATATTTGTAAGTTACTCATTTACTTGGGAATGTTTTGCTTATTAAGGTTGTAAGCTTGATCTGAGCAGGCACTTGAAGTGTTTTAAAAAAGCAAATGTGAGCCAGGTGCAGTGGCTCAAGCCTGTCATCCCAGCACTTTGGGAGGCCGAGGTGAGAGGACTGCCTGAGCCCAGGGTTCAAGACCAGCCTGGGCAACTTGGCGAGACCTCATCTCTACAATAAATCAAGAATAATTAGCTGGGTGTGATGGCCTATAGCTCAGCTATTTGGAAGGCTGAGGTGGGAGGATTGCCTGAGCCCAGCAGGCTGAGGCTACAGTGGCCATGAGCCAGCCACTGCACTCCAGCCTAGGCGATAGAGTGAGACTCCAATTCAAAGGAAAAAAAATTACCTGGGTGTGGTTGCACGTGCCTGTAGTTGTGGCTATTTGGAAGGCTGAGGTGGAAGGATTGCCTGAGCTCCGCAGGTTGAGGCTGCGGTGGCCATGAGCATGTCACTGCACTCTATCCTGGGCGACAGAGTGAGATTCTGACTCTAAATAAATAAGCAAATAAATAAATACACAAGAAAGCAAATGCATTAGATTTATAATTCAAGTGCTTAAAAATCAGATGTATCATATTTATACTTTCTGGAGGATTTTGGTCTGTTAACTTTAAGGTTATTAACCGTAATAAAAGGGCCTCTTATTTTGTGTCAAAATTTATTAGACTTGTTAATTGGATATCAAGACTCATTAGTTGAACTTCAAGTAATCTTTACTCAAACCTGGGTCTCTATATTTGTTACTTTATCCACGAACATTAGTTTTAAACTGAGAAGCTATAAATAATTCTGTGGATGCACATGAGTTCATGCTGATTTTGATCCTAGGCATGTGGTCCTAGGTGAGACTTTCCAGTGCACACCATCCTTATGTGTGTGGGTCTGTTCATGCATGCAACCTGGGCTGTGCTAAATCCTGTGCAGTCCCACAATTAAGACTCGAAGGCAACAAAGCCCAGGAGCATGAAGGGCACAGGATTGAAGGAGGCTTTGGAGAGGAAGTGGCCCCAAGGAGCAATCGCAGAGGCAAGGGAAGAGCATTCTAGATAGCCCGACTACCTGAGCAGAGAAGGCTTGGGAGACTCGCTAATGGTGAGATTTCATGATCCTGGTACAGGTGAAAAACAGCTTCGGGTTGCTGTCATGCACCTTTTGTGCCATTTTCTGACTGGGTGGTGGATCCGTGTGCATTCGAGGGACGGTATTGGGTAAGAGGGTGCTGCCTTGGTCGCCCGGGCACATCATGCCCTGCAACCCCAGGGCTACTCGTGTTGCCCGAGGAGTCATTGTCCTTGTGTGCCTGGCGCCGAGCACTTTCCACAGATGAGTTCACTGGCCCTTCGCCACGTGAGAGGCAGCTGTCCTTAGAGTCGAAGACCTGAGGCAGAGAGTCCAGCGAGGCGACAGAGGGCATGCCTTTCCACAGATGAGTTCACTGGCCCTTCGCCACGTGAGAGGCAGCTGTCCTTAGAGTCGAAGACCTGAGGCAGAGAGTCCAGCGAGGCGACAGAGGGTATGCCGCAGGTGAGTGGCAGGACCACGGTGGAACCCTGCACGCTGCTGCTCTTTCCGGAGTGTTCTTGCCCCGCTTTTCTGAAGACTCGGCATCCACGTCACCTCCTCAGAGAGGCCGCCCCGAGTGGTCTGTCTGAAGCGGGTCCCCTTGGAACTGTTCGTCTCAACCTTTTGCTCACTCCCTTCATAATGCTTGTGAATGACCTTTTTTCCCACTTGCCTCCCCAGCTAGAATCTAAATTCACAAAGGTGGAAACCGTTTCTGTCTTGTCATCACCCTGCCCGGGCCTGGCGCATAGTGGCTGTTCCACGCATGTCTGCTGAGGAAGAAACTGACGCTGATTTCACAATTTGTCGTCCCCAACTCATTCTGCTGTGGAAGCAGTATGTGGAAATATTCCATTGCAGTGTGACGCTGCCGATGGACTTGGGTTGGTGTCCAACAACATGCTTGTTTATTCTATGTATTCCTAAAAAACTGACTATCATGGTAACGTTTCTGGGAGAGAGACTATAAGTCTCAATAGGCAAAGAAATATATGTATATTTGGTACGATGAAAAGCCAACTTGAAGAAAACCAAAAATGCACCAGTGTGTGTTTTTGGAAAAACATTTATTGCGATTCAGTGTCAAAAGTTTTTTTACAAAAATATGCCACCGTCTGGTGCAAACAACTATAAAAAAATCAGTTCATCATGCAAGAAAAGTGTGCAAATAATTTATACAGAAGGAATCAGCTCACACAATATTAAATAAACATCTTTGTATGTAATTGGTCTAACCTTATGCTTTTTGTTACAATCTTCAACCCCCTCCCATGTTTTTCAGCTAAAAAGTACACTAAAGCTTCTAAGCGCAGGGCATGGGCTGTAGCATAGACTCACTTTAGCCAGGGTGATTGGCACTTGGTGGAATAAAGATGGCGGCCAGGGTTGCCAAGCATGGAGCACAGCTTGGAGCCTTCTGGTGAGCAGACGTGTGCGTTGTGCATTAAGCAAACACATCTCCGCTCAGAGACAGGCCAAGCTGTGTTCAGACTCCAGAAGTAAGGTTGCGGCAGATGGTGTTTCAAGGAGTTCTGCGTCTCGGAGCCGCCATTCACGTTTGGGCAAATAGAGCAAGGCTTGAGCCTTGAAAATTTTCCAGGAAGCTCTGCTGAGTGAGTTCCAGGACGCCTTGAAAAATGCCCAGCAGGCAAAGTCATGAGCAGTGTGGCCCCTTGCTCCCGCTGCCTCATGGAATCGCTCCCTTTGCTTAGTGACGGGGCCTGGCGGAGCGTGAACTTCCACTGGGCCAGGCACTCACGGGGCCTTGGCAGGCCCTGGGGGAGGAGCCAGGACATCTCCGAGTCCGGGGAAAGGACATGCCTGCTCACTGGCCATCGGCGCCTCCATTTCCAGAAAGCCAGCCCCTAGTCAGTTCTCACCTGCTTTTAAAAGGGCCACTTTGCAATGAAACTGAAGTTCCCGAGGAAAAAAATCCTTCCTCGGAACATGCTGCTTCTCTCACGGCAAGAGGTTGCCCTCACGAGCGCACAGGACTCACAGCAGAAGCAGAGGTCTGTGCCCAGAGAAGTGGCTCAGCTTCTCCAGGAAGACCAGGGACTTAAGATGTCTGGAAGAGTTCATGGCCACATGCCCAGTTCGGGGCAACCTCCCTGCCTTCCACGGAAAGGTCTGCAGAAGAATCATGTCCGGGTAACACCAAAGGTGTGTGGGGTGGGGGACGGGCACACAGGCCAGGCCTCGGAGGGCCCAGGGTGGCCCTGAGCTCTGCCACTGAGTGCCACGCGGGTCCAACCCTTCCTCTGGAAAGGCAGAAGCCCAGGCCTGAAGTCGGGGTTGGAGTTTACTTCTTTTGGGAAACCAGAGAGGGCTCACGCCTCAGCGACACAAGAGACACAGCGTCCACAGAAAATGCGTGCACAGGACTGCAGGCCTCGCTTGCTGAGGTCCCCAGGGTCCCAGATGTAGCCAAGACACCTGCCTCGAGGCTCAGGGCGTCTCTGAGGTCTGCTGAGGCACGAATAGGATTTTAGGCCCCCGTCCAGGCAGAAGAGATGGTTCACAGACTTGGGTCGTTGGAAACAGATAAAAAACAACAGATGTCAACACAGGACATAATGGGGTTCAGTTAAAAAAAAATTCACAAAATTTGTAAAATTACAGCCGAGTGTTGGCATTGCAAGACATCACGGCCCTGCAGCCTGGCAGGAAAACACACTCAGGTGCATATTTCATAATAGACATTGAGCTGAAGGTGAGGGTGCGGCGCTGCTGGACATCGCCGGAAGGGCTGGCCTCCCAGTAAGTCACACGCTTGTTCGGACAGATAATTCCAAGCCCTTTCTCTTCTCTCTAAAAACAGCAGGAGCAAAGGCCCCGCTCACAGCAGGGTCCGGGGAAGGGTGAGGCCAGAGCTGAGCGCCGCGGCAGAAGGCAACACACACCTCCACGCCTGACTCACAAGCGGGGCCGCTGGCATCCTGGCGTCCCGGTCTCCCCGTGCAGACCTGGGCTGCTCCAAGCCACTTCAGCACGCTGCCTGTCGTCGTCAGGCAAACGCCCTCTCACCACCCGCAGGCGGGCCTCCCGGCTGTGTTGCCGCGCCCTCGCTTGCGCCGTCTGCCGCCTGCTCTCCCACCCAGCTGGCGGATCCACTCCCAGTGCCAGTGCTGGGCCAAAGGCAGCAGCCTCCACCAGCAGCTCGCTGGTTTTGCTCTCGGAGCCTTGCTCTCAAGCGAGTGCTCCTACACCTCCCGCCGGCCCCTTCCCCAAACGCCAGGCTTTGCTCGCAAGGGACTCTGGACTCCCTGCCCGCACGCCCTCGGGTGGGATCAAATCAGAACACCCCGTGGGCTTGTCCACACCGCCTTGGGCAAGATCCTTCCTTCTCTGAAGTCTGAATCACCTCATCTTCCAGATCCATTGCGAATCCTGCTTTCTGGGATGGGAGTGGGGATGGTCTAGGGTGGGGATGGTCGGCCCATCAAGCGAGTAGAACATTCTAGCGCGTCCAGCGATGCCCCCGTCATGCCCCTTCTGGCTTTCGCACCAGCAGTTCTGAGACAGGGATTCTTTGTTTTTGCTTTTTAGGTCAGGTTGTCCTGGGAAGATCTGCCAAGAAAAATTCTATAGACTGTCAGTGTCCGGGGAACAAGAGCTTTCGGAACTGTCTCCACTCATACGTGAGGCTCAGCTATGCTCAGCTGACACTGCACAGCTCGAATGTTGACGCCGCGCCCGTGCCACCGTCCCCACGTGAACCACGGCCCAGTTCTAATCTTTCCCTCTCCCTTTCCACCGGCCGCATCCTTCCTGTTTCCCCTCTTCCAAGGAAGGAGCCAGACGTGTTTGTTTCGTCTTTTTCCTTTATCTCCTTGACTCTGTCACACACCAGCTCCAATGACACCGAAAGGTGGAGGACGGGCCCCTAGGCAGCAGCTTGGCAAACGCTGCAGAAGACGGCAGCCCACCCAGGCAGGGTGACCTTGCACAGAGCACGCTGCCGCCCGGGGTGACGTGCCACCCGCACACCGCTGACGGTCCGCGGGAGACCGCTTCTCCAGCGTGGGGTGGACCGTCCCCGGCAGGCAGCCCGTCTGGGGCTGCAACCCCCAAGGGCTGCGGAGTTTCTGCCTCCAAGGGCTGAGGTCACAGCTGGTGTGACGACGCAGAAGGCCACGAGCCCCAAACGCAAAGCCCCCAGGGTCAGAAGTTCTGAGCCCTCCCAGCAACGGCAAACCCAGAGCCACCCACATCTTCAAGGAAGCAGAGACCCGAGAGGACCTGGCAGTTACGGCAGAGGTCGCCTTTTACTCCAGAGGCTGGGCCCTACCTTCCCAAGCGGAGGCTGATTCCCGAGGGCTGCGGCTTGCAGACATCCCTCAAGCCGGGCAGCGGCAGGCGGCCCTCCAAAGCTCAGCCCTGCCAGCAAGATCCCAGGCTTTCACCCTTAATTTTTCTCATTCGGGAAATTTAAGTTCCCTTTCATTCTTTTCTCCTTAGGGGGAGGATTAGGAAAGTCCTGGTGCGGGCGCGAGCTCTGCAGAGTGAGGGGCGCCGAGCCGAGCGCTGGTGCGGGGGTGCCCCCGAGGGAAGGGCCTCGAGGGGTGACGTCGCCAGCTGTCCCTTGCCTTCTGCACAGGTTTGGCCGTCCTCCTCGGCCCAGGCCACTCCAAGGGCCAGCCCTCAAGAAGCTGCTGTTGCTTTGCATGAGAGGGAACCACCTTGCTTATTTGCTGAGGGCATGCGGGTGACGACTTTATTCAGAAAAAACAAAGCAAATACAACCGCAAATGTATGTACATTGTTGCGGAAAAGCAACGCCCATAAAAAGTCAAAAACCAAGCACCCCTCTTGCTCCCAGGAAGAGCCGACAGCGAATGCGCCCGTCGGGGACGCCTCTCTTCCCAGTTCCCAGCCCGTGTCGTCTTGAGAGACCCCGGGGTCTGCATGTTGTGACGCCCCAGCCCTGAAGTGAGCTCAGGGTGGCCTCAGGGGACCCTGCCCCCAGCTGGCCAGCACCCCAGTTGTTACTTCGAGTCACCCCGGCAAAAAGCCCCAGCTCGGGCTGGCTCAGTTTTGACGTTGGACATAAAAGCAGCCCTGCAGCTCACTTGCCTGGCCAGGGCGAGTGGGGACAAGTTTGACCGGCTGAGGCGGAAGCCCCGACTTCCAGGCCTCCCGATACGTCGCAGACACACATGCGTCCACAAAGATGCCCAAGGAGGCAAGCCGGCTGGGCGGACGGGAGTAAGGAAGCCTCCCAGCTCCTGGGCCACCAGCTGTCTTTCCTGCAGCAGAACTTCCGCCGCGACTGGCTTAAGCCAGCCTTCTGTTCCCAGAGGAGCGCCAAAGTGGACGGGCAAGGGCACGTGGACTCTAGCTTTGCTCTGGAAGAGGCGGCCCCGAGGAGGGTCCTGCTTGCCAGGAGGGGAGACGTGAGCCGAGATGAGGTGCTTCCAGCATCCCTTCCATCCCCAATCAGTTTCAGCGATGAAAACACAAGAAAGCAGACGGGCCGGATGGGCCGGGGCGCTGGCGAGTGCGCGGCGAGTGCGAGGTAGACCATGGTGTGGCGTCTTCCCAGGTCAGGCCCTCCGCTGCTCACGTGGGCAGCCGGGCAGCTCCTCTGCCTTTTCCAGACAGACCCTCCGCGAGGCCCGAAGCCAAGGGCGGCCCACAAGTCAGTCTTCTGCTTTTCTAGACGCGTTTCCACATCGTCAACAAAGAGTGTTCTACGCTGCATCTGCGTCTTGCCTCGTTCTTCCCAGGGACCAGAAAGGCGTTCCCGTGGGCGCCAAGAGCATTCCGCGTGCGCTGCTGGGAGAGAGGGCCTGCCTCACAGTCCTGCCGGCACGCTGCTAGGAAAAGAGCCTGGGTACAGCGTCCCCGCCTCTCCGTCCCAGCGCCGCGGAGGCGCCCACGCCCGCACGCCCGTCTGTCCTCCGCCCTCTGCAACGTCCTCTCGCGACGCGTCTCGGCAGTTTCGAGTCCATGTCTCAAATGTACGCTATTTACACACGAAGTGTCCAGCTCCGCCGACCCAGGGCTGACGTGCTGCGGTTCAGAACTTGAACAGGTTGATGAAGTCCTGGGGCAGCAGCGAGACGGAGCAGCTCTCTGGGCTGTTGGCGGTACACGGGTGGTCAGTGCCCTGCAAGGGAACGGCACGGCGGGGGGTGAGTTCTCAGGGGCACCCCACTGGCTTCTGGTAGAAGAGGCCTGACCCAGCTCGCGCAGGAATGCCACAGGGTGTGGGGCTCGTGGTCACCAGAGGCCGGGAAGGGTGGGGGCATGCAGAGAAGCGGGCAGACGGGCGCCTGCCTGTGGCTTGGTGGGAGAACACGGGGCCCGGGCGCTCGGTGGAGCGGTGGGGTGGCTGCTGTTTGCAACACGCGATGGTGCGCCTCGAGACAGCTAGGAGGGAGGAGCTGGAATGGCTCCCACATTAAAGGAATGATGCATATGTAAGGGGATGGACACCCTGAGTGCCTGGATTTGATCTCACAGATTACACAAATGTATTAAAGCACCACATGTAGCCCCAAACCAGGTGCCTCTATCATGTGCCGACAGACACGATTCTAAGGCCTGGAAAAGCTTGAGAGCAGTATGTCTGCATGGGTGAGCATGTGCCTCGGGCACCAGGAGGACCGGGCATGGGCGGGTGAGAGTGGAGGAGGGGGAGGACACGGAAGTCCTCCTCCCGCCCTGGTGCTGCCTTGGCCTCACCTCCCTTTCAGCCGGGGCAGCGGGGGAGACGGCGCAAGACTCGCGCCGCGCATGCCACGGGCACTGCCGGCTCCGGGGCCAGGCAAGGGGTTCGGGGCAGCCGCCTGGGAGACACGTACCTTCCAGGAAAGGATGTGACAGTGTTTGCAAAGCTGCAGGGTGTCTCCGTACTGCTCCTTCCTGGGGTAACACCGGATGAGTTTGAAATACATCTTCTTCCAATCCAGCTGCCCTTTGTCCGACAAAATTAATCGCTTGCGGATCTAAAAAACCAAACACACAAAAAAATTGCAGGAGAGTCTCCAAAGAAGATGGTGTGTGGCGTTCTGGTTCTAGAAGTTCTGCTCCCCCCTTTCTGTCTACAATAGCTAGGGGGAACACTGTCAAGATACACAGAAGCATCTTCCCAGCTCTCCTCAGCTAGATGGCGGCTCTTCACCCGCCTTTAAAAGGAACAGGTGGCCAGTGACACATGAGTGACCCTCACTAGACTGCACTGGGATGGTCCTTTGAGGCCTAGGTGAGCTCAGTAGGCAGCTTCACTGGCCATGGACCTGAGGGGTCGTTTCCAGGGAGATGCAGCCACTGCTTGGCCCTGCAGCTCTCTCTCACGTCGAAGTGTCAGTGGCTCTGTGAACAGAACCAGGTGAACTCATGCGTCTACGCACAGAAACTGGATGAAGCCCGGCACACTGGGGGCAGCCTGACGAGGGGAGTGCAGCTGGAGCTGGGGTCCGAACACCAAATTCAAGCTCAGGGCAGCCCCCTGGCTCCGAGGACCACTCCCCTGAGGTGCACGTGTCACTTGGCCACTGTGGCTGTGGGCTCTTCGCCTGTGTGGAGTGGGCACAACCACATCTGTTCTCTAGGTTGCAGTGCCTGTGAAAGCACGTTGGCTGGAAAGCACCCGAATGGGCGCCGTTTGGCTGCAGAAAGAAAGGATGGGTGCCAGCTTAGCCTTTGGGCGGTGAGTGGTGCAATGCAAATAGGGCAAGAATGTCAGCTGCTGTTTTCATCCAAACCACCTGCAACAAAACCGCCTCACGTACTCCTTGTTTAAGGTTTTTCCCAGTGGCCTAGACAGCCCCGGCGCGGAGCCCTCGGACGTCAAGCCCGTGGATGCCGCGGGGGTGGGGGTTGGGCGGGCGGCAGCCGCGGCCACACACCTGCCGCTCGGAGAAGTGGTACTGGCAGAGCCTCTTCCACAGCAGCCGGTCCTCGCTGAGCGCGAGCAGGCCGGGGGCCGCCTGGCCCAGGCTGACCAGGTCACGGCCGTCACTCAGCCGCTGCATGACGTTCAGCTGCAGGCACAGAGGCAGGTCCGTGAAGGTCAGGCCCCGGAAGGCCGGCTGCAGAGAGAGGACAAGGCTCAGCGGGTGGGAGCGTGGCCACCCGGCCACACCGCCGCGGCGGGCCCACGGCCCCCACCCGAGGGCCGGGGTGGGTCAGAGTCCGTCGCCGTCATCCTCCCCATCCTGAACGCAGAGGCCGGGGCCACCAAAAGCAGCCCAGAGTGCCGCAGGCCAGATGTGCTGAGGGACCTCCCTACACTTCACGGAGCTGCGTGTCGCACCCTTCAGGGCTCTCCAAGCAGCACACCTGGGTCTGTGCTGGACCCGGTTCATCACGAATCGTGCCCTTCCCCGAGGCCTCGCTGCCTGGAGACAGGGGCGCAGGCGGCCGTCGCGCGCCTCGCCGCCCCATGGCCTCTGGTCCCTCGAGTGGGTTCTCTCCCAGGACTGGGGCTCCTGACCTTCCCATTCTCCCTGTGGGTGAGCGCTCAACCTCGAACTCCTGCCGTTTTTAGATCAAGGATCTGTGACCTCTGAGAGGTCACAGGGGAAAAAAAACACAGGATGGAGAAAATGTTTCTCAGCTCAGGGGAAAGCATCCCGAGAATGGTGTCAACTTCCCTCCTGGAATTTTTACAGGCGCTGAGCTCTGAACAAGTGCATCGTAGCCCAGCTTGCAGGGGACACCAGGGTACGCTCGGCCACGGCCCTGCCCCGTGTCCCCTGCCAAACAGGACAGCCACGGCGTGGGGAGGGGGCAGGGTGGGGCCTTGGGAGGGTGAGCTGTTGGGAGATGGAGGTGGCCGGAGACTGCTGGAGGGACGGGGCGGAGCTGGACCCCACACCTTCAGGAAGTCGGTCAGCGTCCCCAGTCCCAAGTGAGTGGCGCCCAGAGGCCCAGGGGACCTCTTTCGGCTCCTACAGCCTGGCACCCAAGGACCCCAGCCTCCCACTTCGTCCGGGTACGAGGACTCAACAAGCGTCCTGCCAAGCCCACCGCAGGCTCTGGGCAGAGCTTCCAGCTGTTCGCAGAGCCCAGGTCCCTGCCAGCCGCGGAAGGCCCGGGCCCGCCTGCCATCCGTCTACTGCTGCAGATCCTATGAGCTCATAAAACCGCCATGAGATTGCCTTTTGCTTCCAGCACTTCAAAGCCTCTACTTTTTTGGTCAAAACGCCCCGGCCGGTTACGACATGAACGGCTGTTAAAGGCCAGGCCGCTTGGCAGAGCTCACGCTGTCAAGTTTCCGAACCGGAACTTTTCCAAAACCCTAGCCCAGACCCCACGCTGAGCCCCGGCTCCTGATGCAGTTAACTGCTCGCGTGCCTCTTGCCTCTCAGCGCGAGCAGGGAGGAGAACGCGTCTGGCATCCGCCCGGGCGCACGCCGCCCCCAGCGCCTCAGACAGGCCTTGCCCGGCATGGCGATCGCGCGCCGTCCCGGAAAACCAGTTCTCCTCACTTTCTCCTTCATCCTGGAGGATGTTAATTATTTCTGCCAGTAAGAAGCGGCTTCACAGAGCCGGACACGAACATCCTGAAGAACAGGATGACGCGTCGGGAGGACACCCACTGACCCTTGACCAGTAAACAGCGTGGACGCGGAAAGTCGCCTCGGCATTTTCACGGAACGATGCACTCCTCGGTGGGCCAGACTGTCAAGGGGCGTCAGCTCTCCGACACCGGCCAGACCCCAGCCCTCGAGTCCTTCCTGTCTGTCCCCCATCTCTGCTTCCTCTGAGAGCGGGGCCCTCGCAGGAAAGGCCCTGTAGGGCTCTGCGGGCGCCAGCCCCGGCCCAGGAGGGCTGGGACAGAGGCCGGGCGGGAGGTGCACACAGGGGATGCCCAGCCTCCGCGGACCGCATGCTCCCAGGGCGAGGCCGGCCCAGCGACCCTTCCCTGCTCAGGCCCACTGCTCTCGTGAGGAGAGGCCCATCATGCGGCTCACTGGCAGAGCGAGGCAGCCAGGGAGGCCCGAGCGCAGCACCGCCAGCCTCTACGGTGCCTCAGGTGTGCCGTCCTTCACTGGGTGAGCTCCGCAGGGAGGCGGAGCCCTCGGAAGGGAACCGCGCAGAGTGTCGATGCCGTGCCACCTGTCCCTGTATGTCCATGCATTGAATCTCACCCCGGGGCTCTGAGCAGGCACTGTCACCTCATCTCTCAGAAAAGAGGGTGGCCCAGGAGGCTGGATGAGGTGCCCGAATCCTGCTGCTGGTAGCCGTGCTCCATGTCCTCCGCACAGAGCGGTGTTTCCCAGTCGCGTTCCTCTGAGCACGAGTGAGCACTCGGGGTGGGCGGAGGGAGCAGGCCCCCTCCAGGTCTCCACTGCTCCATGAAACGTGCCGCCCGCCTCCTGCTGTGCTGGGAACGGAACGAGGCAGGCCACGTCCCAGCTTCGTGGCATCCATAAGCCAGAGGACGGAGGCGGGCTGGGCCGCTCAGGGGCCACAGGGCAGTGGCCGCCTCAGAGTGAATGGCCGGGAAAGGCAGGACCAGGCCCGGGGTGTGCCGAGGACAGACAGGGGCTGGACCCCTCGAGCAGAAGGTGTGCATGAACGCCAGCATCTGATCTCTTTGGCGTGGGTTTCCCTGGCTCAGAGAGGCTTCAAAAAGACCGACTATGGGTCACCAGCAAGAAGGAACCCTGACTGGAAGAAGTCCGGAGCCGCGGGCGTCAGGCACAGTTCGCCACCTTAGGAGCCAGGGGTCCTGGGCTCCGGCCTCAGCTCAGGCCCCGACTGCCGCGCCATGCTGGGACAGTCACAGGGCTTCTCTGGCTCCGCTCCACCCTGCCCACGAAGGGGGTCTGCGATCACCCGAGGAGGGCTGTGAGGATGCGGGCCCGCAGAAGGGCAAAGCACGGGAGCAGAGGGGACCGAGGGGCTCCTCGGGGGTTCTGGCAGGGGTGACCATCTCGGCGGTGCTCCCAGTCGCCGAGGAAAGATGCCTTGGGACAGATGGGACCTGCTCACGTCTGTGCCTGGCCGGGCAGTGCTCTCCTGGGCTGGGAACAGGCAGCCCAGGCCACAGAGGAGGCAGAAGTCAGGCAGGCGGTGCAGGGGGGAACTTGAGTCTCAAACCCCCCTGTCAAGCTATGCCTCCATTTTTGAGAGACGGGTTGGGGGTTGGGGGAAATTACCAGAATAAACCATGTACATGGTTGCCACGAGGAAATTCTGGTAAAGCCAGCAAATACTCGGGGCAGTTTCTGAAAGAGGATGTGCATGAGTGCTTTGCTCCGTGGTGTGCGCGTGGTGCGTGTGTGAGTGTGGGTGCATGTTGTGTGGGTGCACATGTGCGTGTGTGCCCGTGCGTGTGTGCCCGTGCGTGTGTGGTATGTGCCTCTGCCCCTGGGGGCCACCCACTTACCCTGCTGATCTGGATGTCGTCCAGCTGCTGCTGCCAGTGCAGGATGGCCTCCATGCGCGACACCCACATGTTGATGTTCCCGACCAGCACAGACTTGCCGACCCGCTGGACCAGCGTGCACAGCGACGTGTAGAGCGTCTGGAGCAGCTCCCGTATGAGGCGGATGTTTTGCTGGTCTTCAAGGACTTGGGTGGGAAGAAAAGGCCATCAGTGTCATGGCACCAGGATGCCCCGTCTTCCAAGCGGGCTTCTCCACTCCATTCTGCCCACGTCAAGGGGCTCTGCCCCTGTGACTCGGTTTCCCTTCCTGCCAGTGTTTACTCTGATCTTGGCTGAGCTCGTGCACTGAGGCGAAGGGATAGGGTGTCTGTTACCTGGGGACCCTCTGTTCCCTCCCTGGTTTTCTATAAAGCCGTGCTCTCTTCACGGCTCCACCAGCACCTGGGATCCACTGACCGGTGAGCTGTTGCTTTTGTCTGGTTGCGATGCCCCATCTAGACCACTGGGGGAAGGGGCAGGGCTCCAGGCTTTGGAGCTTGGGTTCTGGCCCTGTCCGGTGGACTCTGTGTGATTAAGACAAGCCACGTCTCCTCCTGGGCCTCAGTTTCCCCGTGTGTTCAACGAGTCAGCCGAGCCAGAGGCCTGAGGTTCCTTCTAGCTCAAGCAGTCTACAAACCTACTCTGCCTCTGCGCACTGCCCGATTTCCTAGGAACCTGGAGGCAAGGGGCCGAGGCCAGGACAAGGCCTCCAGTGAGGAGCCCGAGAGGCTGGCAGCAGGGCACAGGATGGCCCTGAGGGAGGGAGGGTGCCACCCCCTGCTGTGAGGACGCATCATGCCCCCGTTTTGCTTTTTTTGAGTTGGAGTCTCACTCTGTCGCCCAGACTGGAGTGCAGTGGCCGCTCCCGGTCACCGCAGCCTCGACCTGCCGGGCTCTGATGATCCTTCCTCCTCGGCCTTCCAAGTAGCTGGAACTACAGGCGCACGCTACCACGCCCGGCTGATTTTTTTGATTTTTATTGTAGAGATGAGGTCTTGCCAAGTTGCCCAGGCAGGTCTCGAACCCGTGGGCCCAGGCAATCCACTCACCTCGGCCTCCCAAAGCGCGGGATTACAGGCTGAGCCACCGAGCCCGGCCCATGCCCCTTTTTGAAGGGGAAGCCTGCACCCCTGGAGCGAGTCACATTCACCCTCGGCGTGCCTCCAATCGAACGCCACGCCTGCCTGCCCGTGCCTGCAGAAAGGGTGATGGAGGGCGAGGGAGCTCACCTTTCAGCACCACTTTCTCCAAAATGTTCATGAAGTTCTTCTGGGCGATGCCGCTCAGGGAGGTGAGCTGTGACTTGGCGATCAGCTCCAGCAGCTGTGGATAAAAATAGACGCCGCCCAGCTTAGAACACAGGCGCTGCTCTCCTCTCATCTCCACTTCGGGTCCCGGGACGCGCGGGCACAGGCTGAGGGGGGACGTCGCAGGCAGGGCCACAGTGCGGGGCAGAGCAGGCACTCGGAGCGAGAGGGAGACGCGTCACCGCTCACCCAGGACTCAGGCTGCACCGTTAGCGGCTGTTTTCTTTTCTGTAGGGAGTCTGGCTTCAGCCAGGGCGAGCCCGTTCTCCTTGCCCCTCTTCAAGTGAAGCTGGTGCGTTTGAGGGGCCCCACCTCCCCCGGCCTGTGATGCCGAGGTCCGCACGACTGTCCCCCGCGGGGATCCTTCTGCCCCTCAAACTTCCCCCCACCCTCCGCCAGCCCTGACAGTGCTCCTGGCGCCAAGCACACACATGCTGCAGCTGTGCGGTTCCACAGAAGTGGCAACTCTTATCCAGACACCTCCTGCCTCCGCAGTGCTCGGTGAGCATCTCTCCTGACGAGACCCTCTCACCACACTTACCCCCCCGTAGGGAGAGGCTGGTGGCGGCAGGAAGACGCTGGGTGTGTAGTTTACACGCCTGCCCCGCTCGGGGGCACTGATGCCACAGCGGCTGGGAACCTGGGCCCCGCGGTGCTCAGCCTCAGCCTCGAGTCCTGATCTGGCTGCGTATTAGCTCAGTGCTGTGGGCAAGTGGCCCTGTCTTCTGGCATCCCCGTTTGTTTGTCTGGCCGAGAACCGCATGGGGCCCTCACGGCTGCCGGGAGTGACAGTGGACGAGCCACGGGACGCCCTCGGCACCGCCACGTGGGGGAGCGCCGGGTGGAGGCCGGGCTGTCTCCGAGCCTTACCCGTCACCACCAAGCCAAAAGAAACCCAGACGAGAACTGAAGGCAGGGCACCCTTGGCCCGGCTCTGTCCTAGAGCAGAGTTCTTCACAGATGTAGAAAGAGTCTTTGAAAAACCAGATTCTGTTGTTGAAAAGCGAAGCCAGACTGGCGGGGTCTTGGGGATGGCCTGATTCAACCCGCTTAGCAGATGAGGAAAGGGAGGCTCAGGAGACCGCCCTCATGACCCAATGGCCCGGGGAGGACTCGGCATCCTTCTCAACAGAGGAGGCTACGGGGACACACCTTGTGCCTTCAAAGAGTCGCCAGGCAGAGAGCTGATCTGAGGAGAAAGCGAGCGGCTCATCCAAGCCCACCAGGCCCCACGGAAACCGACAGGACTCCGGTGCAGTGGGCCAGGTGGAGGGACCCGAGACCCTCAGGCGAAGCTGGAGTCCCTTCTCCTGGGAAGCGCTCCAAAGGGCCTCCGCCCGGCGCCACTTCAGGGTGCTCAACCCTGAGCTCGGCCCCTGCCGGGGCTGGAACCACCGAGGCCGAGGGCAGAAGTCACGTGAGGTCTTCGCCCTGGCTGCAGAGAAACCAAGGCCCAGAAAACACCCCGGGTGGCTCAGGGCCCCTCTGCTCCCAAGGTGCTTGCTTCAATGTCTGACCCTTGGAGCCCTTCGGAGCTGTCAAAGCACACACAGATTCCATTTCCTGAGCATAATCTTACTTGCAATTGAAAACAAAACACAACCCAAACCCTAAAGCCAGAGCAAAAGCCCTCTTCCTGCCTGGCTGTGACTCCCACGCGCAGGGAGCGATGGGGCCACAGGGAGGCGGCGGCGGTGTGCTCCCATGGGCGGCTGGCCCGTGGAGGCAGGAGCCGGCTGTGTGACACCAAAGAGGCCGGGAATCACAAGCCACGGGCCCACGTCCGGGGCGGGGCCACAGCAGATGCTCTCTGCCTGGGGGGCTCTGCTCTGCCACCCACCAGCACGTGACAGCGGAGAGGGGGCAAGGTGGCACCAAGGGGCTGGCCAGCCTCCCACTTATCTCCCTGCCATCGGCGGGACTCAGAAGGCCGAGGGGATGTCTATGAACACCCGAGCCTCCCTCCCAGGACAAGCCCAGAGAAGAAAGAAAACAAAGGCCTTGGGTTGGCCTGGAGGGGCGGCCGGCCGGGCGCCATGACTCATGGCCCTGCAGGAGGGGGGCGGCGGGAGGACGACCAGGCGGGAGGAGGGCTGCCCAGGCTGTGCCGGAAACCCGTCCAAAACCCAGGCGGCGCCACGTGACCACCCTCTCATGAGGGTGTCCGCTTTAACCCCGTCTAAACGGGCGCCGAGCAGGACAGGAAAGCTCCCCAGGCGATGGGGCCAGAGGATCGACTTTGACTCAGGAGGGGGAGGAGCACAGCTGCACAAATCTGTCAAGCGACAGCGAGGCCACACGTCAGCCACTCTGCGCTTCAGCTATCTCCAGGGCAAGTCCCTCCTCAAAACTGCCAGGCCCTGCGGCGTCAGGAAGACAGCCCCTGGCCTCTCCAGGGTGACCTTGGCAACTGTCATTCATTCAGCATGTACTTTCTGAGAGCTCGCTCCGTTTCAGCCTGTGTAGGTGACAGGCCCGTGACGATGAGGACACACGATCCCTCGACTCAGGGAGTTTACTGTCCAGGCTATGGTGCGAGCCATTTAATCTCTCTGACCTTGTTTCTTCATTTCTAAAATGGAAATATAAAGACGACTCACTTCACAGGATCGTTACGAGGATTCAGGGAGATAAATACGTAAAAACCCCCTGTAAACACCAAATCTACACTATAAATGCCACACACAGGGCATTAGAGGAATTATTTCTTCCCCTTCCAAGCCCAGTCCTTTGGTGACCTGTAAGCTGACACCGGGTAGGCACCCTTTCCTGGGAAGGGCTGGACAGTAGGTAAGTGTGGTGGGGCCTGTGGGCCGCACGGTCACCACTCAGCTCTGCCGCTACGGTGCGGAAGCAGCCAGAGACGTCTGCGGACAAGTGGGCTTGGCTGCGTTCCAACACAACTTTACTTACAAGAGCAGAGTGTGAGAGTGACGGAGCACACCATGCCTTCGTTTCACACAGAAAGCTGCATCTCCACAGAAGAAAACACACCCACAAAAAACAGCCGAAAGAGCGAGGCTCACAGTCCGACGGCCCAACCCAGCTGTCCCATCCACAAGGTCTGCACGGTGACAGTGCTTACTTGAGTTGCTGTGCAGATGGAGTGCATGTCCGTGAAGCCCCCACGACGGGGCTGGGGCAAAGAACACGCCCTGCAAATCATCATCGCGGCTTCGATCGCCACGCGCAGCATCACCAAGAGAGTGGTCTCTGGGCAAGAGACCGCGAATTAACGACAACGGGCCCAAAGACCTTCCGAGTCTGTTTCAACTGCGAGTCTTCTCACGTACACTCGAAGGCTTTCCTACCTCCTGGGTCTTTCTGGCGTTTCTGTGCGAGACACGCAGCAGCTCCCTCTGTTGATGACAGTTAACGCTGGTCCATTTTATGACCCGCAGAGCTTCATCTCCCACGGAGTCCTGTTAACCATCAGGGGGGTTCACTCCGTGCCAGCGACTGTGCCCAACACCTCCCATGCATGACCTTGTTTATCTTCAACGAAGACGGGGTCACCATTTGACGGATGAGGGCTCTGAGGCTCAGAGAAGTTAAGCGCCCCGCCCAAAGACAGACACATCAGCAGCAGCAGCAGACGGTAGAGCCCGGATCCGAGTCCAAGTGTGTCTAACAGAGCATCGATTCTGACCGCTTAAGGACTTCATTTTGTCAAGGCCAATGCATTTTGCATGTTGGGCCAGATTTTACTCCAAAAAGAGTAGCAATGCCATGCATTGTTATATTCCAGGGAAAGAGAGTCTGGAACTGTTACTCAGTGTTACATTGTAACTGGGCATTGGCTTTCAACATGGGGAGACATGAGACCCAGAAAGCGCCAACGGCACACCTGGGACAGGGCCACTACTTTGGGTCGGCCCTCGGGTCTGCTCTTCACGTTGGTGTCGCTCGGCAGGCCTGGCTCCAGAAGGCACTGACATGGAGACCTCGCCGGGAAGGGCAGGGTTTGTTTATTTTGTTTCTGTGCTGAGACAGCGTGTGTCGAGGGAAGCCAGTCAGCCCCCAACCACCGGTTGACCAAGTTGACTTGGCCGGCTGGACCCTCTGCCCCCGCTCGGGAGAAAATGAGAGCCGAGGAGCACGTCTTGCTGGAGGGGGCGGTCTGTCTCCTGCTGGGCGAATGTTAGCCCCGGTGCCCGGGGTCTGCGGCTGCTTGAGGAGAGGCGGAGGGCGAAGGGGAGGAGGCGCGGCTGGCTTCTCAGCCCCTCCGAGTTCCACGGTGTCGTAATGGTGCGGGCACTCTGTGTGCCCAGTGTGGTCCACACTGACTAACTGTGCGGCCACGGGGTTGCGTCTGAGTGGCGGGAGGGAGGACAGGGGTCACCGCCTGCCGAGCCACAGCCTGGCCTTCAGCCTTGGCTCATGCTGGTCTTGGAGGTGCAGACTGGGGGAAGGACGCCACTGTGGCAACACCGCAGAGCGGGTCTCCCAGCGGTGTCACAGCGTGGAGTGGGGCGACGGGAGCGCAGGGAGCCGGAGGGAGCGCTCCCTGCGTGCTGTGGAGAGCAGTTCCTGTCTCCCCTTCCCTCCTCTTATCTGGCATAGCGGTCAGGCTTTAAAGAACACGTTGGGTCACGTGCAGCTCTCACGTGGCTTAGAAGCAGCGCGAGCTCCTGCCAGGGCCGCGGTGCTCCCCAACTGTCTCTGCTTTCCTCCTGCCTTGTGGGGCACAGTGCTCCCAAACTCCTTCTGTTTGCTCCTCTCACAGGCCAGGCTTGTGTCCACCCCGGGCCTTTGCCTGTGCCTTATCTTTTTTTTTTTTTGAGTTGGAGTCTCACTCCATCGCCCAGGTGGGAGTGCATGGCACACTCCCGGCCGCCCCAGGGTGGACCCACTGGGCTCTGGCGATCCTTCCGCCACAGCCTTCCAAGTAGTTGGAACTACAGGTGCACACTACCACACCTGGCTAATTTTTGATTTATTGTAGAGACGAGGTCTCGCCAAGCTGCCTGGTCTCGAACCCGCGGGCTCAGGCGATCCACTCACCCCGGCCTCCCAAAGTGCCTGGCTCTGTCCCCGCCCTTGGGCCTCGCCTGAGGAGTACAGAGAGCCCTCTCAGATCATCTGTGTGAAAGCTTCCTGGCCCCACCCCTCCCGCACTGCGGCTTCCCTGTCTCCACCACTCCACCGATGCATGGCGGGGAGGGTCTTGTTTATGTGCTTGGGGAGGGGATGGTGAAGACATAAGCCTGCACACAGGGGGTCATCCCATTTACCACTCTACCCAGCCTGGACAGGCCAGTGCTGACCAACCTCTCTTTAACACATCTGTCTTTCAGAATCAAGGCATGTTATGGCTGGAGGGGACCTGGAAACAAAAGTGGTGACCCATGATGGGTGCACAACATGTCAAGGTCAAGGGCAGGCAGGCTGGGTCATCAGGCCAGCACTCACAGGGCCTGCTTCCAGACTGATGCCCCCGGAGGGACACCTGGCCTGGGAGGTAGACTTTTTTTTTTTTAGATTGGAAAATAGAGTTTATTTAGAAAGTAAACGAGAGAGAGAGAGAGAGAGAGAGAGAGAGAGAGAGGAGATTCACCTCCTCAATAGCGGAGGGGGCCAAAGCTAGGAAACATAACGGCGGCCAGGAGGTAGAATTCTAATTCAAAATACGGTTCTGGGCCTGTGGTGTCTGTGGAGATGCGGAGTCCTCTAGAAAAAAGCTCCACACACAGGCTGCTTTCGATGCAGCCTCCAAAGTGGTGCGAGAAAGAAAAACAGGCGGAGAGTAAGAAAGCGTCTCTCGGTATTGTATTTCATCCTGAGTTTCTACTTCTGGGTGCTTTCTCTGCCCACAACGAGGCCCCCGGGATGACGAGGATGGTAACAGCAACAACTGCCACCCTGTGCCGGGCGTGGCACCAGGCACAGCAGCACTCACATGGTCAAGTGCTGTTTCATTTTCCCAGCAACACCATCACTAGCACAGCTCTCTTTTCTGTGACAGGGTCTCACTCTGCTGCCCAGGCTGGAGTGCAGTGGCATGGTCACAGCCCCCTGCAGCCTCCACCTCCTGGGCTCCAGCGATCCTCCTGCCTCAGCCTGAGTACCTGGGACCGTAGGCGTGCCAACCTACCCGGACGAACATTACTTCTGTGGCTGAGCGGGCGGCCCGCTACCTCAGGAAGCCCTCTTTCTGCAAGGGCCACCCGCCTGTGAGTGTACCCATCTCCCGTGGGCACCTGGACACTGCAGAGTCGGCCCGAACGCCCATCATGACTGCCACGACCAGGCATTCTGGGAGGAACCGACCTTCTCCTGCAAAGCCACCGGCAGCCTGGTCAGCGTTCATGGAAGGACCCCCGCGGCCTCAGCATAAACACCCCGGTCGGCTTTAGCATGCACACTCATGCCCAGGAGACACTGTCCAAGGGGCCCACAGCTCGGACCTCCGCTGCCCCTCCTCCCTTCCGGGCTGCGTGCGTGTGAAACCCAGGTGGCCGAAGCCGCCCTCCGCCGGAGGAGGTCACCGAGGAGCCAGCCTCAGGTGAACTCAAGGTCACCGTGGCAGAGGGACCCACGGGTGGGCCAGGCTGCTCCGCACATGTGCCCCGGCCCACCAGGGGCTTGGCAGCAGCCGCCCTTAACTGAAGGCACTGGGTTTAAGTTGGAGCCACCAAGCCCTGTTCAGCCCACGCTTGCCAAGCCGCCAGTCAACTTAAACTAAAACATGTTTCTGGAGAAGGCTTTCGGGGCAGTAGGAATGCGGCGACTTGCTGGAAACACGCAAGTGCACCCCGGGCGGTCACACAGAAAGAAACACGGATGTGCACCGGTGTCGGCGATGGCCTCCTTGCAGGAGGGAACAAGGAGCTGGCCGCGGGTGTCCTTTGTCCTTGGGACCGCCAGCACCCATGGCAGGTCCACTCCGGTCAGGCTCGGGCCTCCAGTTCCGCACGGCCCCTCCGGCCAGAAATGAATGGACAACTCCGTTCCCTGGCCTCTGCCGCCTCATCTCCAAAATGGGCTAGCGACATCTGCCTCGACACAGCCTGACTGCGCTTGTTAAAGAGGAGACACACTGGGGGACAACCCGCTGCCTGGTGGCTGATGACAGCTGGGAGTTCAGGAAGGGGTGGCAGCCGTGATTCTGGAACCCCTCCCTGCCGCGGTGCCCCGCTCCTCGTTCTGCAGTGGCTCCCTCCTGCCCGCCGGGTGAGCCGTGCGAAGGGGCCTCACACGCCACGCCCCGCCCAAGTCTGCCCAGCCGTCTCGTCTGGCTGCACGGAAACGACCCGTCCCCACCAGCGTCACAGACTTCCTCGCATGCAGGGTGGACGTGCCGTGAGCGGCTCATCTCGCTGTGGCAGAGGGACTGTGGGAGTGCCAGGCTGCCCTGTGCACGCACGTCCCAGCCCACTGTGCTCTGGGCAGGCTGTGGCTGCTCTCGCGCCCCTCTAGGTGGGTGAGGGATCGCGCCAAGGTCACGACGGGCTTGGGCCACGCCCTTCGTGGACCCTGGTCCTCAAGGGTACCCACGGAATGTTCTGCCCACAGACCTCTTAACGGACCTCGGACCTCCCTGCCTTCAGCCAGTCCTGAACTCCAACCCCAGCTCGTCCCCGAAGTCTTTCTCAAATACCTGCCCATGTGACGCCATCTTCTGAAATGCCACAGCCCGTTTGGCTTCATACGTCTCGGTGCTTTTCAGATTCTTTCTCATGGTGTCAGGAAAGGTCACTTTTTTTTTTTTTTGAGACGGGGTCTTGCTCTGTTGTCCAGGCTAGAGCATAGTGGCATGATCATAGTTCATTGTGACCTCAAATTGCAGGGCTCCAGTGATCCTCCCACCTCAAGCCTCTTTTTTTTTTTTTTGAGTTGGAGTCTCACTCTGTCGCCCAGACTGGAGTGCAGTGGCTGCTCCCGGCCACTGCAACCTCGACCTGCTGGGCTCTGGCGATTCTTCCGCCTTAGCCTTCCAAGTAGCTGGAACTACAGGTGCACGCTACCATGCCCAGCTAATTTTTTAAAAAATTTATTGTAGAGATGAGGTCTTGCCAAGTTGCCCAGGCAGGTCTCGAACCCATGGGCTCAGGCAATTTACTCACCTCAGCCTCCCAAGCGTGGGATTATAGGCTGAGCCACCGAGCCTGGCTTCAGCCTCTTGAGTAGCTGGGACAACAGGTGTGTACCACCATGCCCAGCTAATTTTTTTGGATTATTTTTCTTGTGGAGCTGGAGGTCTCACTATGTTGTCCTGCCTGGTCCTAAACTTCCGGCCTCAAGCAATTCTCCCGCCTTGGCTTTCCAAAGTGCCGGGATTACAGGCATGAACTGCTGCCCCTAACCCAGGTAACTTTTTATAGTGCATAATTTACAAAACACCAATTAGACTGTATAACAGGGGTCAGCGATTTTTTTTTCTGTAAAGAGCAGATAGAGAATATTTTAAGCTTGCAGGCCACAAGGTCCCTGTCGTCCATTCTGAACTCATTCTGCTGTTTAGCACGAAGACAGCTACAGACAACATCTAACAAGTGTGCATAGCTGTGTTCCAATAACATGTTATTTATGGACACTGACATGTGAGTTGCACATAATTTCCACGCGTCATGAACTATTACACTTCTTTCCGTGTTTTGAAGCACTGAACAAATGCGTAAGCCCTTCCCAGCCGGTGGGCCGTGCAAAAGCAGTGGGCTGCACGGCCCCGAGGACCAGTGGTGTGCCCAGCCCTGCTGTAGACCGTCAAGGCAAAGTCCTCACCGTTTCTTCTGCTGCCCTCCCCGGCCAGGGCAGGGCCTGGGCCTGCAGGCACGCGTGTCTGAGTTCAAGTTCCAGCCTGATTTGACATCGCACTAGCAACAGCAGATACTTCACAGCTGCGGGTTCCATGCCCTTTTGGAGTCATACTTTTTATTGGCACTGCCGTTTTTATCTTAATTCCATCTTATCCCCATAAGTTTCTCAAGTGACTCACCAGGGAACTGGGGAACGGGCACTTGTTGGGGTCAATGTGGCTGTTTTCTGTCCTTGTGCCTCACCGGGGAGATTTAAGAGTCGGGTAGCCGTTCTGGGTGCCTCCGAAGTCCCCCTGCCATAGGCAGGCCTTTGCCCCTCTGGCATCTGGCCTGTTAGTCGAGACTTGGGTCTTGATTGTCCAGGAAAGAGGGCTGCATAGGCTCCAGACCTACTTCCTTCCTAAAAAACAAGCTGCACCGCCTTGTGGAAACTTACGTAACATTTTCACACCCACTGCCTTTCTTTTCCCATCACATTTTTCATTCTCACAAAAATGCTTCAATAGAGGCATGATTATCCGAGTTTAGAGAGGTCAAGTGCTCGGTCTGCAGAAATCACCTCAGCAAACAGGCTTTGAGAATGGCTCTGAGTGGGAACGTGGGAGGGGCTGCCCTCTGTCCATCAAAGAACTCCTGATGGACCACAGGGTGCGCCCAGAAGTCACATCTGGAAGTGCACGCCTCAGTGTGCCTTGTTTGAAACTCCATGATGGAAAAGATAGTACTTGGGCTCCAAGGTGGTTTTTCTGAGCTCGCCTGCAAACTGCAAACTTGGCACGGCCAGGCAGGTGGTTTTAGAAGCAGCAATACCTGGAACCGCCGTCACTCATTGAGCCAGACATGTGGAGGTGGGCTTCCAGAGCTGAACAAGCTCCCGGGTGACTTGGAGGAGTAGTTGGGGCTGAGAACCCTTGGGTTACAGGCTGGGTCGTCTCAGAACCTCCCCCCGGCTGACTAGACGCCAGGGGCCCAGCGCATCCTCTGGCCTCCCGTGCCTGGTCGCCGGCCTGTGCCTCCTCGCAGTCACCAGCCTCCCTCCCCATGAGAGACTCGGCCCTGGACCCCCCCCAAGGGAGTTTCCTATAGCATTGGTCCCCAGGCATGGGGTAGACTGTTCTCCAGGCTCTGACGGCCTTCCGCAATGGCAAGCAGCTGCTTCTGGAGGTGTCCAGCCACCTTTAAAGCACACAGCGACAACTGCTGACGTCACCAGAGGTGTGCGGGGAGGGAGCAGGCGCCACACGCAACCTGGAGCCACTGAAAGTGGCGTGATGCAAACTGCCAGTCTGCAGTCAGACGTGCTCCGATTCCAAACGTTCCATGAGATTTTCATGCTAAGTGACAGACATGGTCACATTTCAAGGCGGCAGTGTGGGCTGCCTCCCACGGTGTCCCCGTGTCTGTCTTCCGTGGTGCCCTTGCGTGTCGCATCCGTCTCCCGTGACCCCCCCCATCGTGTCCCTCTCCTGTGGCGCCCCCGTGTTGTGGCCGTCTTCTGCATCGCCTCCCCCCATGTCATGTCCGTCTCCCATGGTGCCCCCTACACATCATCTGTCTCCCACGGTGCCCCCTTGTGTCTCTTTTGGAAGATGTCAGCAAGCATGAACATAAGACATCTTCTCCCCTTTTTCTTCCAAACGGCTCTCACAATCGGTCTAGCTCCTCAGTGTTTTCACTGCAGCATAAAAACACCGTGAGGCCAAAGGAGTGAGACGGGGATGACACCCTGGCCAGCTGCTCTGCAGAGCCGGCTTAAGGTGAGAAGACACGAGTGACTGAGTTCCCAAGAAGGAAAACCTCAAAGCCCAGTGCCTCATGTTAGTGTGCTCTAAGTTCCTTACCAAAATAACATTATTATTTCTCAAATTACAAAGGACGCCGGCAGCGAAGGGGAAAGAGACTGTGCTCTCCAGCACAGAGGGATTTTCCCACGATTTCTGAGCCTGACGACTTTGAAAGCACTCGCAGCTTCTCTAACTTTAGGATGACCTCGGGAATGTGCTCGTGACATCTTTTACAATTAGACACTAGTGGACACACTTTCTTGGTGCTGAGTCTCAGTTAGGTGCCGGAGTCACTAATTACTTGTATCGATGAGATGGAAAGGCACTGTGGGGAGATCAACAATTGTTTTGGTAACAGGGCCATAGTAAGTGTTAGTGTCTGGCTTTGCATGGGAGATTTTAGCCCGCAAAGCTCTTCCGCGACAACTTGTCACCATGGCTGCCCCAGGAGGCTGAGGGACGCCCTCCCCACAGAGGCCAAGCGTGGGAGGTGGCGCCAGCCTGAAGGCAGTGAAGCAGGAACCGACAGCATCCTCCCTCACGGGGACCCCAGAAGAGTCACGTGTGTAGGTGCCGGGGCCGCTGGATCCCCAAGCCCGATCTCATCCCTTTCTGTACTGCCACTTGCTTACACAGAGCTCACGGAGTGCCCATATTTCACAGGGCTTGTTGGGGGCAGAGGGGGCGCGTAATGGCGGCACATGCAGGTCCTCACCGCTCTGCCTGATCCCATTTCTTGGGAGGAAGGAAGCCGGCTCACAATGGACCATTCTGAAGGTCAGTTTGCAATAAAACGCTGGGCTTAGGTATCCTCCTGCAATGCCTAGGAGAGGGAGGCTATTCCTATTCTTAGCAAGAGAAGCTTCCAGAGCCTCCTGGGCCCCTCTGCCGCCAGCTGGATGAGTCTGTGGGCACTCAGGGGACCGGGTGGCCTCTGTGAACCTGCAGAGTCACACGAGTGGCATGGATGCCTCGCCCCAGGAGGCCTCCTGTCTCCATGCCCTTCGGGCCAGGAGGAGGGCTTGGCCAGGGAGGGGGCCAGTCTGTGCAGGCGGCCCGGTTCAGCTCGGAGCTCTCAGCCTACGGCTTACAGGCCTGGGTTTGCATCAGGTCAGGCTGGACGGCCCGGCCCGCATCTGCCCGGTTGACAGGTGAAGGTGCCGGCCTCAAGGGGGCTTGCATATTATCACTCTGGCCGAGCCTCACAATCATCTGACACTTGACAGGGCACCAAGGAGCACAACCACCCAGGGAAAAGGAAACAAGAACCCGGTCGGCCAGCACCCCGGGGGAACACACCTCACACTCTGGAACCTGAAGCCCAAGCAGCTGCTGCCGCCAGGTCGAACCACCAACAGAAATGCCCGAGAGGGCTTTGCGGGCAGGCCACAACAGAACAATAAACTAGTCAAAAAGAATCGATGACTCCGCCCTCACGGAGAAGCTCATTGGCTTTACGACCCTCATCATTGATATTTTACTAATGCCCGTTAAAGAAAAAATAGGCACATTTTTCAAAATAAGGTTTAAAACAGAAAGCAGCAGACACAAACAGAGTTTCAGGCGTCAGGCAGACAAGGGGCTGAGCACTCACCGCAGGGGCGGGGGGAGTCATGGGAAAGAGACCTCGAGGGTGCCCTGGGGTCACCCAGACTCCGCCAAGGCGAGGACACTCTGAGGTGCGGAGCGTTCAGAACAAGCGGGGGCTCCAGGCCCGCCAAATCCTCTCTGGCGGACCTCGCAGGGCCTGTGTGTCCCTCCGCGGCGCTGTGTGCCCAGCAGCTGGGAGTGGGGTATCCCAGGGTCAGGCCCAGGGACGTCTGACGGGACCCGCCCAAGAGCTGAGGCGCAAGGGGACGCGGGAGGCCGAGGAGTCTGTTTCCTGCTTGCCTCAGATTCTCAGGGTCCTATAAAGTTGGATTTGGGGAAGGACTCTGAGATGCCTCAGCGGAGAGAGCCAGCTAGGCCTCCGGGCGCCTGAGACTCACCCGCACCACGTAGTTGAACCTTCTGGAGTCCAGGATGGCGGTTGAGAAGTCCAGCCTGTTGAAAGCTTCCCCCAGGGTGCAGTACCCGTGGCGCTGGGCGTGAGAACAAGACACAGGGTTACTCCCGCCCATGGGAACATCGCGCCAGAACAGCCACGAGAGCTCTGTGCCGCGATTCGCCCTCCTGGGGCTGAAGCCTGGGCCCGAGTTCGAGTCTGGAGAACTCCTGGAACATGAGGGAGGCCGTGTCCCGAGGGAACACCGAGGCTGGGTACTAAACCGGCTGGATGGGCCGCCCATCTTTACAAGGCGCTTTACAAGCACGCTCTTGTGGCTGCTGCGCGAGCGAGTGCAAGGAGCTCCCCGCAAGACCCCCCGCCCGTGACTTCTGCTTCTTTGACTCCCTGTCGTCCCACAGTCTGACAGCCGGCTAGGGAGGGGCTGTGAGGCAGCACCCCACCCCCACGGAGACCCCATGGTGTGAGTGACACTGCTGCCCATGTCCGCTTGCCCAGCAGGGGGGCGTGAGGCCTGGCATCGCCAAACGCGGGGCCCATGCTCACCTCCTTAGTGCTGCCTTTGTGAACATAGATCCATTTTTCTTGGTGGAAATCTACAGAGACAGAAAATAACACACGGCTTGAAGCCTGCAACATGCTCAAGAGCCTACACATTTCGTTTCTCCCAAAGTTTTAAAGTTCCAAAAAAAGTACAAGACTCTATGGACAGCGTAGGAGGTACAGATGCTTCATCACTGCAGCGTGTAAACAATGGAGCTGGAATTGGCTTTGCCTGAGGCACTCTCAGTCTTTGGGAGTCAGATTTTGTACACCAAAGCGCCAAGGTATTGTTTTCTTTTCTTTTCTTTTCTTTTTTTTTTTTTAAGTTGGAGTCTCACTCTGTCGCCCAGACTGAAGTGCAGTGGTCGCTCCCGGCCACCGCAGCCTCGACCTGCTGGGCTCCGGCGATCCTTCCGCCTCAGCCTTCCAAGTAGCCGGAATTACAGGCATGTGCTACCATGCCCGGCTGATTTTTCAATTTATTGTAGAGATGAGGTCTCGCTGCCCAGGCGGGTCTCGAACCCGCAGGCTCAGGCAATCCACTCACCTCAGCCTCCCACATTATGCTGTAACAAGCACAAAGGTCTAAAATTTAAAGACCGAATACCTAAGTATAAGTTTATTTTAAATGCCAAACCTAAGTCTTAGGCAAGGCCTTAAACAGTAGAAACAGAACAGACGCATGGGAAAACCACGTGGTGCAGATTAAATTAAAATAATTCATGCTGATTAATAAAAGTTTATACTCTCTGCTAATGCTAACATACAGCATCTAGAAATATTAGTAGTATTTATACAAGGGAATAGGGAGAAACAAATTTATGGTCAAAGCTTCAAAACACAGCTCAAAATAAAAGCACACACTAGGCTTGGTCCGGCTGATCACAGCTCCGAGTGGTAACAACACAGCCCACATCAGACACAAGTGAAAAGCAGGAAAAAAGGCGCCCACCAGAAAGTGACTCTGCTCAGATAACCAGGATACAGACAACGTTATAGAATGTTTGTTCCTGCCAGGGGCCTCGAAAGACATTCAGCTGCCTCTGATTTGAGGCGCAGAGGGCCAGTGATATGCCGAGACCCCCAGACACTTGGAGCAGAGTGGGTCTGAGAGCCTGGATGCTACACCTCCAATTCCCTGTGAACGCGCAGATAAAGGTCAAAGCTTCTTTTGCTTTGCCCAGAAGCCTCAAAAACCCTTTTTTTTTTTCAGTTGGAGTCTCACTCTGTCGCCCAGACTGGAGTGCAGTGGCCGCTCCCGGCCACCGCAGCCTCGACCTGCCGGGCTCCGGCGATCCTTCCGCCTCAGCCTTCCGAGTAGCCGGAATTACAAGCATGTGAAACCCTTTTGATGATCAGAGTGAGAAAAGCATTACCAGCGTGGGGCCAGGTGGTGACAAGGTGGCCGCAGGAGGGTCCGAGCCTCCTCCCAGGAGTGTCACAGTCACCAGCCTCCACGACCTCCCACATCTCAGCCCTTCCCTGATAAGCAGCCACTTGTGATTTCCCCAGACTAGTGCGCGTGGGGAGTGAGGCCCCTGCGGCATGAGTCGCCCTGTGCCGTCCATCTCGGTTGCCCAGACAGAAGCCGGTGGCCCAGGTTGCCTCAGGGCACCAGGCAGGCTGTCCCAAGGAAGGAGGTTAGCCTTGCTTGTGAAATGCACGGCCAGGTTTCTGAGTGCAGAGATCCCAGAAGCCTCTGGTAGGGACTGACCAAGGCCGATGTCTAACGAGGGAGGCATGACTTTTTTTTTTCCTTCGAAAACCCATCACCACTCTCTGCAGACAGCATTCTTCTTAGCTCAAAACGAGAGGCTTACACTGGGTTTTGGCTTTGCTGTTCAGCATGTCCTTCTTTCTCTTCTTGGCCGCCACGTCATAGTTCAGGCTATTGAAGAGGTTCTCTTTATCGTATGTCTCCTTGTTGCAGTAACTAGAATAACAAGAGACAGAGGGTGAGCTGTGACAGCTATGCGGCAGTGCAAGCTGTTGCTATAAATAACTGGGTGGGTCACAAAACAGACAGATGTGCTTCTTGAACAAAATAATACCGTGGCCACCCAACACAAGAAAATGTCTACAGGGGCACAGCCTTCGCTCTCGGATGAAGTGGTGTCACATCTGTGTGGAAGGCAGGGACGGGGCTGCTGCCGCTTGTGGATTCCCTCACAGTGGCTGCCACTGTAGCTGTGGACACGGCGCCCCACACTCTCGCTGGGGACAACGCAGGCCACTGCAACATGACTTGCGGCAGAATGGTCCGTGGGGGAGGGCGACTCCTGGCGTCACCGGGACACACAATGTCTGCATTTTGCAAGAGCATCCACTCAAGCTGCTGCTTTTTTTAAAAAAATCTTTTATTGTTTTTTTTGAGTTGGAGTCTCACTCCGACACCCAGGCTGGAGTGCAGTGGCACACTCATGGCCACCCCAGTGTCGACCTGCTGGGCTCCAGCGATCCTTCCGCCTCAGCCTCCCAAGGCTTTTTTTTTTTTTTAAAACAACGAAACAGCTTCACTGAGATATACTTGACGGGCCACACGATCCATCCATCTAAGGGGCACCCCAGCTGCTTTTAACTGGCACGCCCCAGTCGTATCTCTAAAACATGATCACGTCTACCAACATCTGATACACGGACCTCACTGCTCAGAATGTCCAGTCCACGGGGCGAGCTGTACTCCCGGACTGACGCTGGCCACCACACTGCCAGGGGAAAACCTTGGGTCCTAGCAAGGTAGACAAACTTCGTGAGTTTGCAAGGGTGGAACAGACATTGGCTGCACCTGGCTAAATCACGGGCCATCAAAGGGTGTGCATGTCAACCTGCACCTGGGCCAGGGGTGCATTTCGCTCAGGGGTCCAGCTGTCAACTGAGGGGCTGATGAGCTATTCTATGACGTGATGTAACTTTGAAGCGAATCTCTGAATGAGGGGATGCACGAGAGATACTGAGGTGTAATGAGACAGATTCCCCATCTCCCTCGGCCTCCCACAAGGCAGGATTTGTAATGCCAGGTGGCAAACACAAACTAGGCGGGTGCTATTTCCTGCAACACCACCAATACATTATACTCCTTTAGTTTTCTGAGTTCCTCTGCTGAATTTAAAATGTGATTCCACTAGGATCTTTTTTGGCCACACCTCTGTTGGGTACAAGGACGTGCACCGGCACTCCTCTGTTCTCTTGGCATTGTGCAGATGGAGGAGAGAAAAGAGAGTTTAAAGGGACTTCTGGTGTCCTTTTGTTACGACGGTCTATCAAGTGGCACTTCAATCAGCACAGTAAGGATCTACTCAGACGCCAACACATGACATCGCCAGCAGCACCCTTGATGTTGCCTTCCTGGACCCCGGGGGATAAACCTGACGACGGACTGTCCATCATCTGTTAACCTTCCTTCAAGGCCACGCTTAATGCCACTTATTGAGTTTCCAAACAGACTCGGTAGCCTTCTCCTTTCCATTCAGGGAAACAGGATATTTTTGGGTTTCAGATACAGTCCTCTCAGGGGCCCTTTCTTAAGCCAGCCAAGGGCTTCTGGGCCAAGCTGGGTGTGACGTGTGTGCATGTTTGTCTACTCGTATGACTACAGGGGTGTGCAATCACAACCCAGTGGGTATCTGCTCCCGGGTCAGCAGAAAGAGATGGGCGTGACAAGACAAGAGCTCCAAGACCCTGAGGCTGACTTACGAAATGTCTAGGTTGAGAGAAGGAAAAAATGCCGGAAGGTCACTCGAGTGGTCCGAGATGTACCGAAGCCGAGAACAGCTTCAGAAAGCAAAGCCAGAACATTGTGTGTGCAAAAATATCACATGAAGGCTTATTTTTATAGAAAATGCCCCCCCCCAACAACTAAAACCTACCGTATAAATCCCACACACAGAGAGCCATAGTAGGAAGCTGTCTCCTTCTCAATTGCACATTTAAGTTTTAGCAGATGGCTTTCTGAGCTTGGCCCGGAGACTGCAACCATGACTTAGACATTTTACATGCTTATATTTGATCCTATGCTTCTCTGATTGAAAACATTCTTCAAAGGAATTTGAGCACTCCCTTCCTTCACAGAAGCTACAGTAACCTGCTTTAAGCCCCAGTGACTCATCTCGAAAGCTAGTTTAAGAAGGATTTTACATAATCGATGCTCTCTCTCACTGCAGAACACAGAGAAGTTTCAACCACAGAGAAACCCTATGCTTTTCGTTTGGTATCAGGTTTTGGGTTCCCGAGGCAGGCCCTGGAAAGAAGGTCTGCAGGGTTTATTTGTGTTGCCTACTTCTATGTTTTCTTTTAAGCAATAATATATTCAGCTAGAGGCTATTTTGAGAGTGCAATTGTGTCCATCTCAAGGAAATGCAAAGCCAATGGAAAATCACAACCGAGTTTTTTAACAAGAAAAACCACCACCATTTAGGAATTGTAACATCTGACTTTTTAAAATACGCAAAACATCTCAGCGAGGCAGCTTTCCTCACCAAATTCAATCATAGCCAGCACACTGCTACTTTGCAGTCACTTTTTACCAACCTTGATTTTTATAGGCATAGGCCTAGAATAAGAAAAACCCTCCCTCCCCCAGGCCCATGCTACCACATGTCCAGAAACTTTAAGACAACTTTAGAAAAGGTGAAAAGACTTCAAAATAAGACCATAAATATGACTCTTTTGGCAGCAGATAAAGGAGGGATAAAAAAAAAAGAAGCCTGGAGTCTCATTCCATCTGCAATAAAAACCATTTAAGAGGGCCACGACTGGCCCTAGGGGCTTAACTGCAGCCACACGGCAGCCTTGACGAAAGCCTGCGAGATTTCTGTGCTAATTTGTGCTGGTGCGCACCCAGATCGCTGACCTCGCACCGCCAGCGCCCAGGTTGTTCTGGAGAAACAAACAGCCTTGTGTGTAACACAGAACAGTGTCTCGCACACAGTCAGCGCTCATAAAACCTTAACTGTTGTTTGTATCCAGGGTCCCCGGCAAACTTCCTGCTTCTGGGTCCAGGCTTCGCTGGACACCAAAGCCACATCCCAGTGAGTTTTCAGCCACAGAATTGGAGGCCCAGGGAAGAGAGGCTGAGGGTCAGCCGACTTGGGTTACTCACCCTGTGGGCCGGCGGGCGGGGGCTGTCTGTGAGAGCGGCTTGTGGGCGCCGCCACCACTTCCCCAGGCATTCTGGATCTTCCCAAATCGGCCCTTCCTTGAATGTTTAATCTGCTTGACACTCACCGCTCCCCTTGTATGTCATGTAACTTCTGTGTTTTGAGCAGGGGACCTGTTTTAAGCCCATCTGAAATGCCCCTGCGACCCAAGGCTTGGGCACCTGGCTGTGATGGGATCTGTGACGCATGGCTGGTGGAGGAGGGTGGCCCCTGGACCCCAGAGAGGACGGCCAGCAGAGTCCAGGACAGGCGTGCTGTGACTCACAACAGCCCAAGCCGAAACCGCGACGCACCTGCCCGCTCACAAGCAGAAGGGGGCCGGGACCAGGAAAGCCAGTCTACCTGAGCCTGCCCCCGGTGTCCTGTGTCCCAGCCCCTCCCTGCTCCCCGAGGGCCTGCCTTTTGTTTGCTCCTAACAGGAGAGGCATTCAGCTTCACCTGTGTGGGACGGGCTGGGCCCAGACCTGACATCACAGGGAAACAAAGGCCGAAAACAGCGGGACATTGGAGATGCCAAACCCAGACCTCAGAAGGCCAACTGCTCTTAAGGAGTTGGCAGCCGTCGGGTGCTAAGCGGGGAAGGGATTGTTTACCATTGCTGGAAAAAAAATACCCTTCAAACAAACAGCCAGCTCACAGCTACCACGTGATTCCTGAACGCTGACTCAGAGGCCCACAGGTGGTCACCGCATCGGCCACTGCGTGGTCATGGTGATGAGTGTGACTGCAGCTCGGCGGGAAGTGGGAGGAAAGGGGAGGTTCGCCAAGGGGACACCAGGGCGGAAGCGCCCACCCCAGCCTACTCAGGCGCTGGTGTGAGTTGAAGCCCCTCCAGGTTTTCCTCCCATGGAGGCAGGGAGCCCGCCTGTCGTCTAAAAGGGACGCTGCCCCGGCTCTCTGCTGGGCCGGCCGCGGTGTGCCTCACACGGCTGACGCTTTCAAAAACGCTCCCGACGCGGTCCCCGCGGAGGCGCAGCCCCCATCCCATCTGGGCGAGCCACCGACTGCGCGTGAGACCTCCGCCGCCCCTTCCGGAGAATCCAAACCTTGACACAGAGAACCCAAATGTCACACGTTGTTTGAACAGGGAGGAAGGCAGCTTCCCATCTTGTTGAGGGAGAACCCCTTAGTCCTAACTGGTCACTCCAGGGCCGAAAGACAGTGACAGGGCTCGCCTTCTACTTTTCTGCAAACAAGGCATCTGACTCTCGGTGAACACGAGGTCTTCGTCATGCTCCCTGGACTCCCGGGAGCCTGCATCCCAGTGTCTTTCCTGACAGACCCCCGGATGGAATAACTTCTCTTTCTTCAGGGGGAGACAAAGACAGTGAGACGCATTTCGAGTCACCAGTGGGAGGTTCTGAGGTCAGGCTGCCCACACCACTACATTTTCCGGACGGTTTTCTTAAAACTTACTGCCAAAGCTTCATGCAAACAACCGCTGCTGAGTCTCAGGAACTGGGAACCGGCCCAGTGGCAGACTCTCCACTGAAGTCCATCTGGGGCTGTCGCCGCTGGTGGCTCTGACCACAGGCAGCAGGAAAAGGCGCCCAGCGGTGACCCCGGCTGCACCACCCCCTTGGGGCTCCCTTCCTCGCCCCCCTCGCGGGGTGGCAGGCCAGTCTGGGAGTCCAACCGTCAGGCCAGGCGTCGGCAGAGTCCGGACCACCTGGCCCCTCAGGCGGCTGGTGGTCAGCCCAGCCCAGCCGGGCCGGGACCTCAGGCTTCCTCCAGAGGGCAGAGCTGGGGGAGCTGGGGTGGGCTTCGGGCAGCCGCAGGCACCACCCGGGCCGAGGGCCTCGCCGCGGAGGGCGGCGGCTCGCGAGGGCACGGGGACGCCGGGCA
>NW_007246550.1:89250-118279 GCF_000164805.1 Carlito syrichta
TCCGGGCTCCCGGCCCCTGTCGCCGCCCCCTTCCGCGGCTCCGCTCTGGGAACATGGCGCGGGGGGGCGTGTTTCCACTTTGGGGGCGGTGAAGGGAGTCCCGGAACACCTGCACTACCCGCCGGAGGCGAAGGAGCCGCCGCCAAGGCCAGGCGTGTGGCTGTGCCCTGGCGCCCAGTGGACTAGCTCACCCTCATCTTGGGGGCCGGTGTGGGAGTCACCTGTTTCCAGATGTCCAGGGTCACACTTCTAGAGTCTTCACGGCCTGACTCATAGCGCAGCCTGAACATACCCTGTGTGCTTTTACTTTTGTTCTCGTTGTGTTTTTTTTGTTAGAGTCTCTGTCACCCAGACTGGAGTGCGGTGACATGCTCACGGCCACCGCAGCCTCAACCTGCTGGACTCAGGTGGTCCTTCTGCCTCAGCCTTCCAAGTGGCTTGAACCACAGGAGCCTGCCACCACACCAGGCTCATTTTTGATTTATTGTAGAGAGGAGTTCCCGCCAAGGTGCCCAGGCTGGTCTCGGACTGGGGGCTCAGGCAGTCCTCTTGCCTTCACCTCCCAAAATGCTGGGATGAGAGGTGTGATCCACCACACCTGGCTGCTTTTACTTGTTTTAACAATCGATCTTTCTCTGCAGAAGGGGACCCCCTGAAGCCTGGTCCTTCTGACTCCAGCCTCTGCGGCCTCAGCACCTGCCAGGTCCAAGCAGGCCTGCCACAGCTATTCCTCATGTGGATAAGCGAGTGGACGTGGTGGCTGCTGGCACCCCGGTGGCCTCGTGCATGCTGTCACGGTTATGATGGCACCAGCCCCCTCTGTTTGGCAGTTAGCTGGCACAGGGCAGCGGCCACACAGTCAACGCCACGCTCGGGAGTCCATGCCATACCCACTCCTCTGCCTCCTTCCTCTGCAGAGGCTTTCGTTGTCTTCTCTTCCCTGGACTCTGCAGTCTTTAAGGCTCAGAGTAGGCAGAGGAATGGCGTGTGCCCGGCAAAGCTACGTGCTCCACCGGGAAGGTGGTGTTTTCAGTGAAGTTTGTTTGCAAGTAGCCTGAGCGTTCTGACTTGGGGTTCCCACCGTAAATAATTTATTAGTGCAGTGACCATAAAAGTAGTTTGTAAAAGCCCTGCAGAAGATTGCAGGACCGTGCTGAGCTCTGTGGTCACAGGGACCGTCGGGACAGTGTTGGGGCTGGTGTTAGTGGAAGAGAGCGGAGGTCTGCAGGGACGCGTAATTAATGGATGTGGCAATGGAAAACGCATGCTGGGTGTGTGTCAGGGCGCTACATCCCCACAGAGACCCTCGGGGCCACGAGGCAGAAGGTTGACATTCTAATTCAGCTCACTGCCTGCCCCACCTCGGATGGATGGCTTAACCTCCCAGGGCTCCATGTACTCGACTGTCAAGAGAAAATGGAGCCAATGGTGCCTGCCTTTCAGGATTGTCTAGAAGCTGTGGCCACATTGTGCACCCACACCTTTGCCAGGGCCTCCCGGTGGGTGATGTGTGCTTTTCTGGTTCTTGACCTTGGGCTGGGCTATCTGCTTGCTTTGGCCTGTGGGATTCTAGTGGCCATGGCGTGAGCAGAGTATGCATTTGCCTGGCTGGGCCTGGCCTCGTGTGTGTCTATTAGCTCCACGGAGAGAACATGCCCTGGATGGTCACTGCTTCCTAGTGACTTGAATGACAGTGTGTGTCCTGGGATGGACACATGGAGCAGACATTCCAGTTGCCCCACAGATGCGTTAGCAAGAAATACATGTTTCTTTTGGAGTGTTGCTGGAATTTGGGGAGCTTTTTGTTTCATGGCATTATTGTGTCAGTAGCTGACTGCTACAAAGGGTTGAGTGACTGAAAGTTGGTGAAAATTTTTTTTGACTTCTAAAATTCAAGTGCAAGTTGGTCTTTTGGTCCTTGACTTTTTGGCGAAGAATGAATCTCAGGAAAACTCATTGTTTGTCTCTAGTCCTTCAGCTTTCTCTTTCTCAAAAAAAAAAAAAAAAAAGTGACATCTTAACTCAGGTTTCTTCTGGAGTGTGACTGACTGCTTCAGATTCTCCCTCATTTAGAATCTGAATTGACCCTTCTCTAAACACATGGCTTCTACTAGGAAGCCTCGCGATGCCGGTCCCCAAGTACAGAATGTGCTAGACTGTGTCCAGAGCCATCACCTTCACTCAGCTGCCTCCGACTGATTCTGCAAAGACCCTGTGGTTGGAAGCCTTACCCTGGACGAGCGTTTGAGAATCCCTAGAGGCTCAGAGCCAGTATCAGGGCTTCAGGCCGCAGAGAGAGTAGCAGGTGGGCACGTGCAGACTGTCGCCAGGCATAGGCTGGTTGGGACCCGGTGTGGCCTAACGGTTTGAGAGTTTGCGAGTACATAGACAGTGTGATGGCCACAGCTGTGGGCCTACAGCTCGGACACTGGCCGCAGCCTCTCCTGCACAGCATTGTGTGACAGGTTGTCCAGAATGCATGCAGCGTCTTTGGCTTTTCCTGTGTGCTGTCCTCTGCGGGGCCGTGCACTCCTTGGTGGCAGGGCTGTACGCTGGCAGGCCAGCGGTGTGGTGTCTAGCACAGTGCTTGGAACACTGCAGGCAGGGATGAGTCAACAGGTGGTGACCCGACCTGGAAGGTGGCCACTCCCATGACTTCACCTCTTGACGACTTACTACTTCCAGGGCCATAGCAGAGCGGTGGCAGGAGGGTCCGCAGCCCCCAGTGCCACCTCTTACAGCTGTGTTCTCCGAGAGTGGTGCCTGACATCTGTGCGGCGAAGAGGGGTGGTGGCCGGAAGGTGGCATCGCAGGGAAAAATGTCTTCATCTCCTTCACTGACAAGGGAAGGGAAACGGTTTTCATGTACGATCCCGCCGATGGCAGATGCCGGCCACGCCGAGGACACCATGCCAAGCACTTGGCCACAGGCTCCCTGATTCGTGCTCTGCCCAGCCTGGGGGCTGGGAGTTGCTGGTCCCATTTTGCTGATGAGGAAACTTAGGCTTGGGGGTGTGAAGAGGCTTGCCAAGGTCACCTAGCCAGGAGGTGGTGGAGCTCAAACCAGCACCCAGGTGTGTCTCCAACCCTGACTGGAGCCAGACCCAGTGGGTTCAGGTCAGCATTCCCCGCTTAAAAAGCTGTGTGACCTTGGTCAAGTTACTAGAACTCTCAGTGCCGCACCTTCTTCCTTTGTAAAAAGTACATACCTCAGCAGGTGTGGTGTGGCTCACGCCTGTCACCCCAGGACTTTGGGAGTCCAAGGAGAGAGGATTGCTTGAGTCCAGGGGTTCAAGACCAGCCTGGGCAATGTGGCAAGACCTTGTCTCTACAATAAATAATTAAATAAATAAATAAATAAATAAATAAATAAATAAATAAAAATTAGCTGGGCGTGGTGGTGTGTGCCTGTGGTTCCAACTAGTTGGAAGGCTGAGGTGGAAGGATCGCGGGAGCCCAGCAGGTCAAGGCTGCAGTGGCCATGAGCGTGCCACTGCGCTCTAGCCTGGCTGACAGAGTGAGACTCCTACTCCAAAAAAAAAAAAGTACATACCTCGGTGGGTATCTTGAGCTTCGTTGAGATAATACACATGAGGAACTTCTAGCAGTGCCAACACCAGTAATGACGTGTGTTGTTTATCTCAATGCCAAGTGTGCACCACCGTCTTTGACTTGGGTGAGCCGTGTTTGTCTTCCCCGCCGACCTGTGCATTTTGAGGGCATGGAATATGGCAGGCTTAGCTAATTTCCAGAGGCAGGAAAACGTGCCCATTGAAGGCAAAGTATAAGGACATGCTGACTAGCCACTGTTTCCTACACTTGACCTATGGATATGGGCATATTCTGCAGGAAATGTGGAACGCTGCACTTTCAGGGGTCCACACAGCACAAAGTTAGCCCGTCTGCTGCCTCGGGAGGCGGTTTAGAGAAATCATCTGCAGAAAGGACTGGAAAAAAACGGATAAATATGAAGCACTTTGCTGCTTCTAAACCCAAATGCCATTTGCTGACCGTCCTGGCTGAGGGACGGCTTCTCGCTGAGAGGCAATGGCATTTTGTTTTTTTGTAGTTCCTGTAAGGGTGTTTTTTTGGTGAAAATACTTATCAGTGGTAGTGGTGATTTAAAAATAGCTTTAGCTTGTTGGGTGGGGTGAGAGCAGGACTCAAGCAATCTGTTCAAGCTGGAGGGATTTTCATGACAGAGGAGCGAGAGGGATTCAGGGCGCCCTGTCCGACCTGTGGGCGCGGTCAGAGGAATGTGTGTTTAATGCCACAACAATCTGCATATGACCTTCCACCCCATCTGTCTGGGGTGGGGCGTCCCCAGAACGGTGTGAAATGCGTCTGTTAGGTGTGAGCAGGGACTGCCAGCTGCGTGGTATTTTTGGGTCTGTGGCTGCCGTGGTCCTGCCAAGTAAATTAAAGTCGGTCGGACACATGTCACTGAACACATGCTCATTACTTTAATGAGAGTCACTGGCATTCCTCAGCCCGGGCTGCTTCTAGTTTGAGAGAGGGTCAGGGGCATTTCTCAGTAATCCTCCTCCCTGGCGGCCCAACGGCCTCGTTTTAAGGAAAATTCTTCTTTTCTTTTTAATAAGTGGTAAGGAGGATCTGAGGACAAGGCTGCTGACTTTTGTATAATGTAAGGAAATGAAGGGCACCACAGCACTCACACCAATAGGCCAGACTTCTGGCGTCTCCTTAGGAAAAGAGTTTGCAGTAGTAGTTCTGTTAACTTTGTGATGGTCGCGATGCTTTCAACATGCTATCGGTGCCTGGACTTGGCTAAATCAGCCACTCTACAGGCCTTCCTTGAAGGACTGAGCAGCAAAGTCTAGATCTGAGATTTCTCATATGCAAAAACAGCTCAGGCTAAAATTCATCTAGACATTGTGTCTGGTGGCTTACATACTTATATCAATAATATTCACACAACTTTGCAGGGTAGGTGTTTTTATTCCCCTTTTACAGATGAAGAGACTGAGGCTCAGGTATGTTTTTTCTTTTTTTTGAGTTGGAGTCTCACTTCGTCGCCCAAGCTGGAGCGTAGTGGCACACTCATGGCCACCCCAGCCTCGACCTACTGTGTGAGCCTTCCGCCTCAGCCTTCCAAGTAGCCGGAACTACAGGTGTGCGCTACCAAGCCTGGCTAATTTTTTGATTTATTAGAGACTAGGTCTCATCATGTTGCCTGGGTTGGTCTCCAACCTGCAGGCTCAGGCAGTCCTCTTGTCTTGGCCTCCCAAAGTGCTGGGATTATAGGCTTTAGCCACTGCGCCTGGCCAATTTTTTAAAATTTTATTTTAAACATGTGGAGTACAATTCAGGATGAGGTATACAAGTGGTCATCATAGAGGTAAAGTTTGGGCCTCTTTTTGGTCCCCCACTTTGCCTGGTTTGAGAATAGTTACGCTTATTGATGTTGTGTCCCCCGGGCCCACGCCCCGGCAGTATCTCCCTACTGCCAGTCCCTTTCTTGTAGTATTATGGTAAATGTTCAGGGTCTGCTTATGAGTGAGAACATGTGGTACTCTGTTCTTTGTTTCTGTGAGAGATCACTGAGTGTGACAGACTCTAAATTCATCGAAGTTGCTGCGAAGTCCACATGTTTGTCCTCCTTTGGCTGCCAAAAATTTTTTAAAAAAATTAGCCGGGCATGGCGGCACACACTTGTAGTCCCAGCAACGCGGGAGGCTGAGTTGGGAGGACAGCTTGAGCCCAGGAGTATGAGGCTGCAGTGAGCTATAATCGTGCCACTGCACTCCAGTCTGGGTGACAGAGCAAGACCTCGTCTCTAAAATCAAACCAACCCACAAAAATCAGAACAGATCCAGAGGTGAGCTGGTCCAGCCCCTCCTTGGCCCACAAGAAGGCGAAGGCCCCGAGAAGACTCACGAGGAGCAGGGAGCTGGTGCGCAGCCGTCCTGGGAACTGGGCGCCGCAGGACCGGGCCAGCAGGGCCGGAAGCTTCCGCGAGTCTTACTGGTCTGGCCAGTGTTCCTGAGACATGTGTGTCCGGAGGTAGATTCAAACCCTCTGAGCTACCCTTTCCAGGGCCTGAGTTTTCTCAGGAATTCTCCTCCAACGAGCTTGGTCCGAAGACTCCAGGAAGCCAGACCGGCCCTTGACCCCCAGAGAGGTTGCCCTTCCGAGTCAACCAGCATCCGGCGCATCAGCCGATTCGAAGAGTCAGGTGGCCGCGAGTCCTCGCCTGGCCGCAGGTGATGTGCAGATCGGCGGCTGGTTATCTCCTGACGGATGACAAGCAGCAGATCTTGTTTTGACAGGTTGGCTCCGGTGACTGGAGGGGTGTGTTGTGAGTCACGCTGCGTGTGTTTCTTCGTGTGAGTCAGCGCCTGATCTGCCGGATCCTGGAGAAGTCATTTAACCTGCTGGTGTCCGTGCACACATACTGGAACCCACGTGTTGTGAGACGGGGGATGTTCTTCTGATATCACTGATGGAAGGGTGATCATGAACCACGATGGTGATTTTTCACTGGGAAATAAGTTCTCTCCTCTGCCTTTTCTTGGGTGGTTTGTCTGTCTCTGCCTGTCGTTTCCCCACAGAAGCAGACTTCTGGAGATGTTTCTGCCCCTGCTGTATACCTGAAGCCTGGCACCGTGGGACCTTGGTGTGTGGGGCTGGGTTTCTAAGTTGTAGCCTAGGAGTTGTGGCCCATGAACGGCAAACCGCGTTACTGCTTCTCTTGGATGATTCTATGAAAATAAAAAGCAAAGGAACCCATGCTCTCTTCTAAACAGCACGTTCATGTCAGGAAGAAGACAGTGGTTTAAAACAAGTACAAAATGTTCGTCTTTTCTTTCGATCCAACTACAGCCCAAGAGATTCAGTCCCTTAAGGGACATGGTATTTTCAACCAGGGCTTACTGTTGATAGTAATTTAGGAGATAATTTTGTCTTTTAAACATCTGCTTTGCTAAAAATGGTATGCCATAAAACCTTTGCTGAATGTCTCAAAGCTGTGTCTTTATTGAAGAGATAGATGGTGCATGTCTTAGCTTTTTTCCTCCTCTGTCAACTAAGCGCAGGGGGTGCTTAGCTTTGGTTCTGTTTTTGACCATTTTGCAGGTGGTAAGGTTTGTTGTGTGAATCACTCATTCCTCAGCTCAGCAGGGGTACATCACACCCTGCTGTGTTCCTGGCTCTTCTAAAGCAGCTCTGGGGACACATATATGGACACTTACTCTCAGGGGGTGTGCGGTCCCTAGGGAGACAGAGACCTAGAGATATGATACCTCAAACCGGGTGGCACCAGGAGAGACGCACAGGGTGTCATGAGAACACCCGTAAGGCTGGAGCCTCTGGCTGGCCTGGGGCAATCGGGGAGGCTTCGTGGGGCTGGCCTTGTGCTGGGTCTTCAAGGACGGGTAGGAGCTGGCCGAGCAACAGACGTGAGAACAGGGGTGGGTGGGCACTCCAGCAGAGGGGACAGTGGGCACAGAGGCACAGGGGAGGGGACCCGCGCGGGGCGTGGGCAGGGCCTGAGGACAGCCGGCCACAGGGGGTGGGCCAGGGCGAGATTGCAGGGCCCGAGTGCCTCATTCGACTGTGTGGGCTTCACCCGGAAGGATGGGAGACGCAGGCGCCAGAGCAGAGGGACACCGCGGGGAGACGGTGCTGTCGGCAAGGGTCTCTCGGGGCTGGAGCGGGGCACAGAAGTCACGACGCGGCAGGCAGCCAGTCAGGAGGACATCGCTGCTCCAGGCTGTGGGCAGTGATGGCAGAGCCAGGAGAGCTGTGGACGGCCGGGGCGACGTGTGATGTGTCTGGGAGGCCTGCTCCGCGGGGTTCAGTGATGGCCGGAGGCCAGGGACCAGGAAGACAGGCGGCAAGGAGGCCTTTTCCCTTTTGTGTTGAGCAGAAGAAGACACAGACGGCTGGGTGGAAGGCTGGGCCCGCTGGGGCCAGGAGCGGAACGAGGGCGGCGCCTCCTCCCCCGGGAAGCTGCCTGTGATGCTGGAAGGACTTCTCCCTCGCCGCCCAGGCCTGTCCGGAGGAAGAAGCAGGAATACCGCTTGGCTGTCATCGAGATGCCATCCTCCTTCCGCCCCGCCCGTTGGCTCCATCTGGAATAAGACTTCTCTCTCCCAGGGCTGCGACCCTTGCCTGCGCGCTCCCTTTCCAAACACCTCGATTAACAGTCGATCAGTACTTGGGCCGTGCGGTTGCCACCACGAATACACAGAAACCGATTTAAACAAATGCGCAAAGAGCGAAGGTCCCTGAGGTCAACGGGTAGGTGAGCACCTGGTGCATGAGCATCTCACGTGGAGTCTTTACGGTGCCGTTAGGGCTCGTTCCCTCTGGCCCCGACCTAGGGGCTGTGTCATTGTGTATCGTTTGGGGGCTGTGCCAGCTTCCAAGTGGAGGATCCGAGGGGACGGATCCTCTCGCTCCCTGCATGGTTCTGCCGGCAGAGGAGCGTGGCTCAGGTCTGATGGGTCACTGCTCTTCTGGGGTGAGGGAGATGCCTGGGGGTCCAGGCTGGAGGGCATCCCTGTTGGCACTGGTAGGGTGTGCTGACTGTGGAAGGCTCCTGTCGTGGGAGCTTTGCTCGGTTCTTGCTGCTGGTCCTCTGGGTGGGGAGGGTCTCTCAACTCCCACCTGGTTTCCAAGTCCGTTTCTTTAGCCTCTTGCTTATACTACGGGCCCTAGAGTCTTCCAGCCAGGTCTTTGCGTGAGCCTGGGGTGACTTCTATGGCTCCTGACGGTGTCAACCTCCCAAGTGGGGAGGGGTCCAGAGGCCGGCTCACAGCACCCGCCCTCCCCTTCACCCGTGCTCTTCCCAGCCCTGCAACTCTACCTGCCTATGGGTGCCTGGGGGCCGAGGGTCGAATCAGACCCGGGGTGGGGACGGGCAGTGATTTTTAAGTCTTGGAACTTACCCAAGGAAATCATCTGCTGAGAAACCTGGACTCCAGCCCAGAGAAGGGATCTTGCCCTGCCCCAAACCGGCAGATTTGGACATAACTGAGACAGAAGAATGTTGAATTATCCCTGGGTGATGGTCAAGGATGGGGAATCAGGCAGCTCGGAGCTGTAGACTTTGCTTGCGAAACCACGGCCCGAGCATCATCAAGACAGCGAAGCTGAGCTCAGATAAAGTTCACTTTGCGAGAGGTTATGAATTTGCCCCAGCCTGTGTTGCCAACAGTGTCTAGAATCGATGCTTCCGATGTGGATCTGAACTTGAAGGGAGTGACATTTGGCGAATGTCTGCGACTGATTTTATCGGCATTGGTCTATTTAGTTTGATCCAAAACCCTCCAGGTAGGTAGACTGCTCCTGCTTATCCACAGGAGACTATAAGCTAGGTGATTTGCTCAGGATTGTACCGTTCACAGTGGCCCGGCTGGGCTCTGAACCCAGGACTTTGGACTCCAAGGCTTGTGCCCTTCTCTAATACCACGCTGCCTCCTGTGGCTTGCATGATGGCGACGGGGGAGAGAAAGACTTTGGGACTTCAGAAGGGACGCTCTTCTTCCATGTAAGTGGGGATCAGAGCTGAAGACACAGCTGCCAGTGTGCCAAGACTTGGCTGTCTCGGCATCCTACCCAATTTCACCTCTAAATAACCGAGAAACTCCCTTTACGGCAACAGCCGTACAGGGCTGGGCTCTTGCTGACGACATTCACTGCTTTTGCTGTGTCGGCCACCACTCAGAAGCTCCCTAGGACTGCAGGATGGCCTTCCAGTCTGGCTGGGCAGTAACATCCTGAAAGTCAGGGGTGCTGTCCTATAGAGTGTGGTAAGCGCGGTATCATTTCCTTTACATCTGGCATCCGGGGTCTTGGAACCAAGGGGGGGGGCTGGGAGCAGCCTGTCTCCCCTTAGATGGTTACAGCAGTTTGGGTTCCCGGTCCCAAAACTGTGGGGTGGTGCATGCGGGGGCCGGGTTTCCCCAGGGTGCACAGATGTGTTTCCACTAACTCTGAAGCTGAAACTGTCCCCTTGTCATTTTAAGCTCCTCATGTCACTGAACCGGCAGACAGACAAGAAGGCGACTGCGTTGACCAAAGCGGTTGATCTCAGTCACCAAGGAAATCGGTTTATGCAGCCAGCGATGGCACGGGAGACCGCCTCCCGAGCCTGGGAGGCTCCACGGGTCGTGTCTCGGCATTCCTACACAGTCATCGGGGCTGGTGGAAAACGTGGCAGCTCAGTTGACACAGGTCCGGTGGGAAGGAAGCCTCGACTCGTGCCATCGCAGGTGTGTCCAACCCTGGCCCGCGGGCTGCACGTGGCCCAGGAGAGCAGTCATGCAACCCCACAGACTCTTGTAACAGCACGTGCGCTCTTAGCACTGATTTTCTTTGTGACTCCATGCATAGTTCCACTTCTGAAGTTCACACTCACGCCTTACTCATGACGTTGGTGTTTGGCAGCCCATTCGTGTGTGAGCAGCTGCTTTCAATGATGATGCCCACGAGAAGCAAAATTCGAACAGACATTTCTGACCAACACCTTGAGAACTCACTGAGAATTTCGACCTTCCGTTGAGTCAGATACTGATAGGTTAGTCTTATCAACACAGGGTCAGATTTCCTGCTGGTTTTATATTGTTTTAATTTTTCTAACCTTTATAATAAAAAATATAAAAAAGAAGTTCGATCGTGTCTATGCACTATGTTATGTAATGAATGTATGTGCAGCCAAGACAAGTCCTCTTGACTCCACGCAGCCCAGGGAAGCCAAAAGGCTGGACACCCCGGCTCTCTCTGGTCAGAGCCCCACCCAGCCCAGGTCTGAGGGCCAGGGAAGGTGGCAAGGAGGGGAAGGAGGCCCTGGCCACTGACTTCTATCCCGCGACCAGCCCGAGGCTGGACCATGGCTGTCCTGCTGGCCTTCTCTCACCGGGGGCCGTTTGCTGCTTCCTCTCAACTCTGCCGCCCTGTGTGGAGGGCACGTGACAGTTCAGGTCCAGCGGGGAGCTGACTGTGCTGACCTCACCATGACCTGATGGTTCATGGGCCTCTACAGTGCTGGGAACGGGAGTCTCTTCCTCGGAGTTGGGGGCGGGATGGATGCCGGGTGGATGCAAGAGGGGTGACCCCCCCCGTTAGTCTCTGCACCCTCCCCCCTCCCCCAGCCCATTCTCTGGGCCTGGAGGCTGCATCCTGCCCGCTATCCACCAGGGTCCCCTGTCCCCAGTTTCCAGTTGCTTTTGGTCAGTGAACATTGTTGGTGGGAAAGGGAGGAGTCAGGTGTTTCTTCCTCTTTCCTCCATGAGCAGGACCCAGCCCGTCAGTCCCTCCACCAGACCTTGGCTCTCCCTGGAGTCTGTTAAATATCTTTTCTCCCTGGCTCTTCAAGACCCGGAGGCAGCCACAGTTTCCTGCAGCTGTCAGGCTCCAGTGGCTTCCGTGAGCCTGAGCCATACCTCTGTCACTGGTCGTTAAAACCCCTTCAGGTACAACACTCAACAGAGACTTGTAATCTGTCAGGATCCTGTGTGATACACACTTGGAGCTGATTTCATTGTATTATGGCTTACCGCGGCCTCAACCTTCTGGGCTCAGGTGACCCTCCTGCCTCAGCCTTCTGAGTAGCTGGGACTATAGGTGTGCGCCACCATGCCCGGCCAATTTTTTGATTTTTTTGTAGAGATGAGAGCTCACCGTGTTGTCTGGGCTGGCCTTGAACCTCTGGGCTCAAGTGATCCTCCTGCCTTGGCCTCCCAAAGTCCTGGGATGACAAACATGAGCCACCATACCCTGCTAGCAGTGATTTTGGAAAAAGCAAGGCTCCTGATGATATTTAAGCCAATTGGCTCTAAAATATCTGATTTCCTTCCAGACTCTAACAGGAAGTCATATCAGGAGTCATAGAACATGAGGGAAGGGACTACTTTTTTTTTAACCCGCGTCTCACTCTGTCGCCCAGGCTGGAGTGCAGTGGTACGCTCATGGCCACTGTAGCCTTGACCTGCTGGGCTCAGACGATTCTTCTGCTTCAGCCTTCCAAGAAGCTGGGGTTACAGGTATGCACCACCATGCCCAGCTAATTTTTTGTTTTAATGTAGAGGCGAGGTTTCGCTAAGTTGCCCAGGCTGGTCTCAAGCCCCTAGGCTCAGGCAATTACGGGAAGGGGCTATTTAAAAAGTTTATTTTATCTAGGAAATGTAAACAAATGTACTTTTCTCCTAGCATACTTATCACAAAAATGTCTATGTCATGAGAAAATGGGTTTCCACAGATGCATGGTAGAATTCAGCAGTCACTCCACCCCTGTCTGTTTGCCACCGTCCACTGTCAGTCCTCCGGAAGCCCTCACGTGTTCACTTTGACTTGGTACTCCCTGAGGGCCACCCAGAGACCCTGACATTGGCAAGACAGGCACGTGAACTGTGGCCTTGGCCTGGCAGGCACTGGCTGGGCCCCGTGTGGCACCAAGTGTAACTCTCGCCGTTGCTGACAAGCTGTGTGCCTGTGGGCAGGTCCACTCAGGTCTGCACTTAGGAGCATTCTCAGCTGTAGACATGACATTCATTCATCCACGAGGGATGCATTGAGGGCTTGCTGGGTGCCAGGTCAGATATTGCGGGCATAGGATGGAAGGAGAAAGCCCTAGAGAGAAAAGAAAGCAAAGCAAAACAAAAAGCGAAAGGAAAAGGAAAAAGAAAAAAAAAGCAACAAGTCAAAACAAAAGCAAAACCCATTCCCACACACAGACACGAGCCCCGCTCCCCAGCTGTCCCTGCGGTATGGTGCTTGTGGTCTAGGGTCTAGAGATTCCTTTGCAGAGTCATTGTGCGAATTGACACGTGGCAGGTGCTTAGCAAATGCCGCATTCAGTTGGTCTTTCAGGGGGACAGACCCACTGCGATGAAATATACTGCATGGTGTACGTGTGCAAGCTGTCGGGGGGTGGAGACAAGGAAAGACATCATTTGGTTATGGGAAATCATGGAGGGCCCCACGGAAGAGGAGACATTTGAAAGAGGAGCCCGATCTCCCCGGGTAAGGGATAAGGAGGATGACACTCCAGGGAGAGGGTGAGGCCATGAGGAGTGGGTGTCCGTGGTGTTTGGGAGAAGGCGGCGGACTCGGTTTGGCTGGGCAGAGAGTCCGGGGTGGAGACGGAGGCTGAGCTGGAGGCAGGCTGAGGCTGTGGGAAGACCCTTCCCACCATGGGAAGTCTTCGCCTGGCGTCGAGATGGGGAGTCTTGATGGGAATAGGATCTTCCACTGTGTCTGGCCCGAGGACACAGGTTGTGTTGAGACCAGTGTGCACCTGTCCTGGGGAGGCCATGCCATCCTCTTGGTCTTTAGACAGTACGAGTGACTGACACTGCCTTGGGAGCCCTCAGTAAGGGGCCCGGTGGCCCAGAGCATGGTGCCACCACACCCAGTCTCCAATACCAGTGTGACAGCATGGCACCGAAGGGGGTCCCTCCTGGCGTCCCTCCCGGGTGGGCCTCTTTCCAGTGGGCTGTGTGTGATAAAGTCACGGTTCTTTATAAAGTACAATGTGCAGGGCCCACTTCTGGGATCCGTAGACACCAGAATCAGTGTTTCTTGTCCATTTTCCAGGACCCATGGGAAGGAGGAAGGGTTGACCAGGACTGCCGATGACACGTATGATCCCATCTGAGCACATAGAAGGCAGGTTTCGGGGCAGACCACACCCCATGGGAGGTGCTGCCATTCACAGAGGGACACAAGGATCTGTGGTCTGGGAGAAGCTCACGGGCTGCCCCGGTGTCTGCAGTGCCTGCTGTGTGCCCAACCCTGAACGTCACTGCCTGTGCCGCTGCTCATTGTGGTCCTGGTGTTGGGTGATCCTGATGTTCCTTTTCCCACCGGTTGGGCTTCTGATGAAGAGTCTGCAGGTCCCTCTAATTGGCTAGGCCTCAGCTGCAAGGGAAGCCAGAAGGAGCCTTCGCTGCAGGGGAAGTGGGAAGGAGCCCACCTGGCCTTCCTGGCATCTCCAGGGCCCTGAGCCCAGGAAGTCGAGGCTGTAATATCTGTAATCGTGCCACTGCCCTCTAGCCTGGGTGACCTTGACACACACACACAAAAGTCCTAGGGACACCAACCAGGAAAGAGCCATGCACTTGGATGCACTCCTGGATGCACTCCTCTTGAGGACAGAGGGTGGGAGATGGCCCAGGCCATCAGGCCTCAGCCCTCAGGGTCTGAGGCAGCGGAGAGGCCCAGGGCAGGGGGCTCACCTTGCCCAGACCTCACTTGGGGGAGCCCTTGAGAGCAGGAAGTCTTTGTGTTGGGTGGGAAAAAATAACTTTCACTCCAGCCCTAAGCAGAGAGCTGGGTCCCTCCATCAGTACTCTATAGTTGTCTGATGGTTTCTGAAGGAGGCCCCCATCTCTGGACCTTCTGATGAAGTGGGAGCCCGACCAAGTGACCTTCCATCTGCCTCCACTCTCCAGATGTCAGGCGTCGGAGAGATGGCAGGTTGTCATGTGCTCAAGGGGCCTATTCACTTCTTACCTACCCCTCACCTTTTGTTTTAAAAACAAGTCCTGTGAGAACACAGTGCCCTTTAAATGCAAGCAGAAACCCCTGCCTCAAAAAGCGAGAACCAAACCAAACACAAATACCCAGAAGAAGCACTAGTTCTTCGGCCTCTGCCTCATGTGTGGGATGGGATGTCTCTCTGCTGCTTTGGACCCTGGGGGCTGAGGCCACATGGCCTGGGCCTCTCCCACCTCAAGGGAAGTGTGTTGGGGAACACGTGGCTCTTTCCTGGTTGGTGTCTCCAGGACTTTTTTTTTTTGAGTTGCCTAGGCTAGAGGGCAGTGGCATGATTACAGATATTGTGGCCCTGACTTCCTGGGCTCAGGCGATCCTCCTGCCTCAGTCTTCAAAGTTGCTGAGACTACAGGTGCTTGTCAGCTCGTCAGGGTAATTTTTTGCTTTATTGTAGAGATGAGGTCTCGCCATGTTGTCCAGGCTGTTCTCGAACTCCTGGACTCAGGCAATCATCTTGCCTTTGCCTCCCAAAGTGCTGGGATTACAGGTGTGAATCACCATGCTCAGCCCCCAGGACTCTTCCTATGTGAACGCCTCATGTTGTTTCTTTATCGTTGCCTCACGGGAAGCCCGCCCAGACCATGCATCCAGTGCCCACGGGGACAGAGATGTGGTCGCAGGCGAGAGCTTCCTCCTGCACCAAGCAGATTTAATTAGCAGGCTCTCTCTTCTGTCCTGGGCCATGGAGAGTTATTCACAGCCACGAAGGGGGTGCCAGTCTACCTGTGTCTAAGCCGAGAGACCTCAGGTTGGCCAGGGCCCAAGGGAAGGACCTTCCAGAGAACAAGGCTGCCTCTCTTTGTCATCTTAGGCATTCATGCTGGAGAGACTGAGAGAGTCTAGTCATCCTTCTGCTTTACAGAGGAAGAAATTGGGGCCTGGAAGGGAAAGGCATCTGTCGGAGAGAAACTTTGGCCTTCTTTGTTTTTGAGTCGGGGTCTCACTCTGCCACCCAGGACTCCAGGCCCACGCCCCTTGACTGTAGCTGCTGTGTGGGTTTACTGAAGCCGACGCCCAGTGTGCTCTTCAGCCAGGCCCTGCTTCTCAACCAATAAAGACCATAATTACCTGACCAACTCCCTCCCCGCTGGTGTTTTAAGACAGGAACTCTGTTCAGAAGATCAGCTCTCACCGTCCTGTTTCGAGTGGGCCCCGGGAACCATGGGGAAGGCCGTGGTGGGAGACTAGTCACTGTGTTGTCTGTCTACACACGCAGCCCCAAGGGGTTACCCTATGGGTGTGAGCTGGTTTCAAATCCTGGTCCTGGTGGTTACTGACTCGGGGCCCACAGGCTGATCCATCTCTCTCTGGGCATCAATTTCCTCGACTGTAAAGAGAAGCGTGGACAGACTCCTCCAGCCAGTTCCAGATGTCTCTGTGGAGTTGTAGGCGCTGGATCTGAATCTGCTGACGTCTCAGAACAGCAGCGTACACATTAGGCCTGTGGGCTCTGAAGCCAGAGTTCTGGGTTCAAGGACAGGCTTGTGTGGTGCTGGGTGAGTCACCGCCCGAAGCCTCAGCTTTCTTCTCTGCAAAACTGGGACGGCAATGCTGCTTCCTTCGAGAATTGTTGTGAGGATTCGATGAGACGATGTGTGTGTACTGCTGACCCCTGTGTCTGGTGTCCCCCAAGCGCTGAGATGGTGTTGGCTGTCGTGACAACAGTCGCCGGAGGGCTTCTGTTTCTGAAGCCCCCCCTCATGTGAGCTGTTTCTTCTGTTCTCGGGCTTTCCTCCGGGGTTAAGCATGACACCCTGAGCACCTGGGCGTTCTGGTGGCTGGACGCTGGCTGACCGGAGCCGGTGCCCTCCCATGCTGGCTGCCCGGTGGGTTTACGGCAGATCTGGAGGGACCTGATGGGCTCAGACAGCACCCGCCCTGAGTGCTTGCCCTGAGGGAAGGAAGCAGAGGGATCCTAGGCAGTGGTTGTCAGCCTCCACTATGAAGGCCAGTCGGCCTCTGGAGGACCTGGGTCGTACAGCATCCACCTCGAAGCAGAAGAGATGTCTTCGGGGAAAGAGGAAGGGGCTACATCACGCTTAGTCGGAGAGCTTTAGGGAATATATTTTTCTTGGAGATAAACAAAAAAGAAGCGGCTTCTCTGTCTCCATAAAAGTCAGAAGTTGTCCCAGACTCTCCTGTGGATAGTCGCTTCTTAGTAACTGGACCCAGAAGACGTGGGTTCAAGGTCAGGGAAGGAGTGATGATGGATGGGCCACATAAAAACCCAGGGGCCGTGGAGAGCTTTGATTCATGGTGTGTTTATGCGGCTGAATATCTGCTTTTTTTTGAGTTGGAGTCTCACTCTGTCGCCCAGACTGGCACACTCCCGGCCACCGCAGCCTCGACCTGCTGGGCTCCGGTGATCCTTCCGTCTCTGCCTTCCAAGTAGCCGGAACTACAGGCATGTGCTACCACACCCGGCTAATTATTTTGATTTATTGTAGAGATGAGGTCTCGCCAAGTTGCCCAGGTGGGTCTCGAACCTGCGGGCTCAGGCAGTCCTCTCGCCTCGGCCTCCCAAAGTGCTGGGATTACAGGCTGAGCCACGGAGCCCAGCTGAATATCTGCTTTTTAAGAATCTTCTCTCGTGGCTTTGCCAGGGACAGGTGTTGGGAGGAGGTGCCAGCTTGGGCTCCTGGAGGGCACTGGGTGGGCGGGGCCAGGAGCTGCCTCCCTAGTGGCGAAGGAGCCGGTGCACGGGTCCGAGATGTTCAGCCCTCCGTGTGGGAAGCTGACTCGCGGACCTCGGTGCTGGGTCAGCCTCCGTGGGGGCGGTCTTTCCAGAAGAGAGCTGGCTTCAGACTGGCATGGGGTCCAGGTCACAGTGCCTTGCATGTAGTGAGGGAGCCATCCGTCTGCTGCGGCTCCCAGGTCTCCTTCCGCATCCTCTGGCCTCTCTGCAGACTTGCCATCCGGCAGCCCCTGCCCTGGCGGTCTGGTCCCCTGGCGGCACTCTCGCGCGCCTTCTTTCTGTGGGTCCTCTGCCCTCACCCTCTGCCCATTCGTCAAGCCCATCACTCTGTCTCGATTCAACTGACTGGGGCGACCGCAGTCTGCAAAGTTCCATATGCTGAGCACCTACTGGGTGCTCACTGCTGGGTACTTTACAAATGTATCTGAAGTCCTTGCACAAGCTCAGAGAGATGCATATTTGTGGCTCATTTTTCACGTTGGCTTGCTTACTTGACGAATGGGTCCCTTCGTGCTGCCATAACAGAACACTTCGGGCTGGGTCGTTGATGAAGACAGAGATTCATTCTCACAGGCCTGGAGTCTGGGAATCCAAGGTCAAGGTGCCAGCAGATTTGGTATCTGCTGAGGGCTGCCCTCTGCTTCCAAGATGGTGCCCTGTGACTGGGTCCTCGCGCGGCAAGGGGGCAGAAGGAACGAAGTGGCTTGCTCACGTCCCTTTAAAGGCAGGAGTCTTGGCCCCAGGGGTGGAGTCCTTGTGGCCTCACCACCCCTGAAGGCCTCCCCTCGAGACATGGCTGCTCGGGGAGCGCGTTGCAGCATGGACTCGGGAGTGCCACGTCCAGACCAGAGCGTCTGAGTTGCCCAAAGTTGCCCAGCCCAGGGCCAGGATTGCACCCTCAGCCCCATCTTCGGGACCCAGGCTCTTTCTGTGACCTTGGGGGTCTTCAAACTCTAAGCTGCTGAGGGACTTTCCTCAGGACAAAGTCACGTGGGAGAAAGACAGAGCCGGTCTGCCTTATCAGAGTCTCACCGCGAGTCATTCGCTTGAGTTCCCTGCCAGGTAGTCTTTACTCAGTAGTTGATTCAGTGGGATCAGAAGTTTTTTGGGGTTTCTCTGAGTTGGGATTTCGCTCTGTCCCTCAGGCTAGAGTACGGGGGCATGATCATGGCTCACCACAGCCTCGACCTCCTGGGCTCTGGCAATCCTCTCTCCTCAACCTCCTGAGTAGCTGGGACTACAGGTGTGCATCATCACACCTGGCTAATGTTTTGACTTTTTTTTCGTTTTGAAGAGATGAGGTCTTGATGTGTTGCCTAAGCTGGTCTTGAATTCCTGGGCTCAAGCAATCCTCCCACCTTGGCCTCCAAAAGTGCTGGGATTCAGGCGTGAGCCTCCATGTTCAGCCTCCTTTAATCTTGTGAGCAGCTCTTCACACAACAAAATGTTCACATAGTCATGATGACGGCTCAGGGCCCCAGGCAGGGCTGCCGTGGACGGTCAGCTGAGTTGTACACAGCAGGTGCCCTTCATATTTCCATATGTGAGCTGTAAGCCCTGGAATAGTGCAGTAGGCACTCTGTGCAACTGGGTGCTGCTGCCCCGAGGACTTAGGCCTGTACATGCCACAGCTCGAGGTCATAAGCAAATGCCAGGAGCTCAGTTGGGGAGCTGTTAGAAAGTGCTTGGGCCTCGGCCTTGGAAATGGGAAGCAGGAGGCAAGCCAAGGTAGTGGGAGACTGAATCGCAGAGGATTCTCGCTGGGGCAGCCAGCAAAGTGCACTGGGGCTTTCTTGGCACTCGGACCTGCGCCCAATGGCTTCCTGCGAGGCGGGGCTTGGGGGACGCACCCTACAGAGAGTGCCTGCCTCGAAAGACGTGGGGAAACCTGGAAGCGTCCAAATGAGAAACTCCCACTGCCCCCGGGCTCGAGAAAATCACAGCCAATGTTTCAGGGCTTTTTCGTGTTCTCTCCAGGCACTCGCTCTATGTCTCTTCTCTCCTTGTCTCTCTTGCTTTCTGTCTTTTTCTTTCTCTGTCTCTCTTTCTGTCTCTGTCTCTCTCTGTGTCTCCCTCTCTATTGGTCTCTCTGTCTGTCTCTCTGTGTCTCTCTGTTTCTGTCTTCCTCTCTGTCTCTCTCTCAGTCTTTCTTTCTCTCTGTCTCTTTCTCTGTCTCTCTCTGTCTGTGTCTCTCTGTCTTTCTCTGTCTCTCTCTGTATCACTATTTCTGTCTCTCTGTCTATCTCTGTCTCCCTCTCTCTCTCTCTCAGTCTTTCTTTTGCTCTTTCTCTGTCTCTCTCTGTGTCTCTCTGTCTTTGTCTCTCTCTGTATCACTATTTCTGTCTCTGTGTCTCTCTCTGTCTCTATCTTTCTCTGTCTCTATCTTTCAGTATTTCTTTGTCTCTCTGTCTTTCTCTGCCTCTGTCTCTCTGTCTTTCTCTGTCTCCTTCTCTCTGTCTCTCTCTGTGTCTCTCTCTGTCTCTGTCTTTCTGTTTTTGCTTCTCTCTCTCTGTTTTTCTCTGCGTGTTTCTCTCTCTGTCTCTCTGTCTTCCTCTGTCTCCCTCTCTCTGTCTCTGTTTCTCTGTCTTCCTGTCTCTGTCTCTCTCTGTGTCTCTCTCTGTCTCTGTGTCTCTCTCTGTCTCTGTTTTTCTCTCTGCGTCTCCCTGTCTCTGTCTCTCTCTGTCTCTGTCTTTCTCTCTTTGTCTCTATCTCTCTGTCTTTCTCTGTCTCTCTCTCTGTCTCTTTCTCTCTCTCTCTGTCTCTCTGCCTTTCTCTGTTTTCCTTTCTCTGTCTGTCTCTTTCTGTCTCTGTTTTTCTCTCTCCCTTTCTTAGCTATCTGGTGAGAGATCTCCCTCGAGGGAACGGGATCAATAGGCTTTTGTACCTGACGGACCACACTGCAGACATGAATACGATTTGTGACTTCCTCCCAGCCTCTAGATGTGGTTCCTTGGGCCGCGCTGACCCCAGCCTGTCCTGGGCCTCTTACAGCCCCCTGGGCTGTGGACACGGCTGCTGGGGGCCCTTGGGAGCTGGCAGGCCGCAGAAAGGAGCGGCCGCCCGCAGGCTTGAAGGGAAGCGCCCACCCAGTCCCTGAGATGGGGAGCGTGGCCTGGTCAAGCAGGGGGTGCTGGCGCCAAGGGGCCGCTGAGGCACGTGGGCCCACACACGGTTGCCAGCCTGCTGGGCACCAGGATGCTTGCTTGGCCCTGATGACAGAGGTTCGCTCCTGGAGAGGCCTCTGAGGGGGGAGCCTCCCCCAATCCTCATCACCCTCCGGCCCCACCTGACGGCTCAACCCGTCTTCTAGGCGAGCATGGGAAGTCCGGGGGGGGGGACCCAACCTGCCCAAGGCCATGCGGTGAGGCAGTGGCACGCTGGGACCAGACTGGGCTCCCAACTTCCTCCAGAGTCCAGCGCGTCTGCCGGCGTGCGCTGCCGATGGCGGTCTTACCATGGGCTCGGGAGTAAAGTGCTCTGTGGTCAGAGCACAGGAGACCGTGCCCAGCCTCCTCTCCTGGAGACTGAGAAGCACCATCGCGAACAAAAGGACCAGGGAAGACCTGTGCACCTCACTCAGCCGTGGAGCCTCGAGTCCTGGAGAGCCGTGGGCTGTCGTTCGTGTCTTGAGGAGCACGCATGGGGGCTGGGGGCTGTGTCACGCCACACCGCCTGTCCACGCAGGTCAGGAAGGACACCAGAGGCTGGCGAGAGCCGCAGTCCCGCTAGCCCAGGGATCCGCTCTCTGATAGGGCCACCCTGCCAACGCTGTGACGGCATGTGGCTGCCCTTGCGGAGACCACACTCAGAGGCTGGAGGTGGCATTTTTCTCTGTGGCCTCATGGCCTTATCTGGCACTGTTGTCCCCAAGTGGACTTACACTTTTGAAAATTCCACGGAGTTTACGCTAAATCAGTTCCATGCCGGCAGGTTCCTGCGTGTTGCATTTATTTAACTGTATCCTCAGAGCCTGGAAAGGTGATGGTACACAGCAGGCACTCAATACATGCTTGACAAATAAATGGCACTAAGTTTTCTATCACTGTTGGGGATTACAGAGTTCCCAAACCATCTTCCTCTGGATGATACAGAATCTAACTTTCTGAGACTTGTGACCTGCCCTTTAGATGTGACAAAGGTACTTGGATGCTTAAGGTGTATGAACCCTTACGCTGGACCTATTTTCTGGTATGTACTCTTTTATTTGAGGCTGTCAGTGACCGTGGAAAGCACTGTGACTTCAGTTTCCCAGGTGAAGGGGCCGAGGCCTGGAGGTGTTGGGTGACTTAACCCAGGTGGTGTTCTGGACAAGCGGGCAAAGCTGAGGTTTATGGCTCCTGGCTGGAGCTAAGTGTGAGTAATTACTGGAGGCCCTGAGGGCCTAAAATAGCCTTAAGAGCATTGGCTAAAGGCAGGTCCCAGTGAGGTCCCCTCCGGCTATAAAGCCAGGGCTTCCTCTTCTGAAAAGCCGCCCGCAACAAGGACTGGTGGCTGTGACTGTCCTGGGCACTGACAGGGACACTAGGCCACCTACCATGTGTCCTTGTGGAAGATAATTCTGCTCAAGGCTCAGTAGCTCTGAGGATGGCGAGATGTGGATAGCTCCTGGCTGGCGGAACAGCCGAGGCACTAGGCCTCCTGGCCTTGGTGACAGCCACTCAGTGCAGTGACAGCCGTGTGACTGCACGTTGCCCCCCGCCCCCACTCAGCAGGTAGCTATTTCTTTTTCCATTCAGCCCTCTGGCCACCCAGGCACGGAGCTTGCTGGTGCATTCTAATTTGCGAAGTCAAAAAAAGACGGCCATCCTGACACCTAGCTGCCCCTGAAAGAGTGTCTGTCCTCTGAACTAGCGCGAATGCTGCTGATTTCACTCCTTTTGAGAGAGAGTGTCCGGTTGGATGGAAGCTATGTCTCAGTGGATTTGCAGGCTGTTTGAGCTGTCAGGAGCCCTGAGTTCGTCTAGACCCTTGTTTCATAGAGAAGGCTCTGAGGTCACCCAAGGTCATGTAGCTGTTGACTGGCAAAGTCGGGCTCTCACCCAAGTCTCTTGACTCTCAGTTTAATAACAACCGGCAGCATCCTGCTATCTTGAGGATAATCTTGGCTCCATCACTCACACTGTGTGACTTCAGGACGTATTTCGCCTCTCTGTTCCTTACTCATTTGTAAGATGCAGGCGATCAAAGTTACCTGCCTCGTGGAGTTAGGGTGAGGAATACATGAGATTTTGTCTACAAAGTATGTCTCAAGTGCCAGACACATGTGATTGCTCAGACAATTGGAGTTTTAAAATTCTTAGCAATGCTGCTATCTTTCTGGAACAACCCGGTCTCCCTGAGGGAACGAGCTTCTGTGAGGAAGGGGCACCCCAGTCTGCCCCGGCACCCAGGGGGCGTCCCAAGAGCACATTTTTGATGTCTGGACTGGGAGTTTCCACGTGCTGGTTTCCATGTTTGCTGGACATGCAGTGCTCCATGGGACCCTGGGTGCCGGGGTCTGGATGTGATCCCATGAGTTCACGTGTTGAAAACTGACTTGCCATTGCCACAGCATGATGAGGTGGTCAGCTGTGGGATATTGCCCTGCATGTGGACTGATGCCACTGAGACAGGGTGGCCGGTGGCCTAGAGCATGGGCGAGTGCAGCCCTGTGTTTCTCCGCCTGTGTACTCACCTGCTGTGATGCCGTCTGCCGCAGGATGATTCTTGCCAGAGGCTGGAGCCATGCTCTCGGACTTTCCAGCCGCCAGAACCACGAGCCAAATAAATGTCCATTCTTCACATGTCGTGTGGTCTGTGGTGCTCTGTTACAGTGGTGGAAAGTAGATGCAGGCACTGGGCTTTTTCTGACTCTGAGAACAGTAACCTGCTAAACCCACCCATATTAAGGCGACAGGGATAATGTTCCCTCCCACCCCGAATGCCTGGAGTTGATGGCTGATTCCCAGGGCAGGAGCATCTCAGACAAGCACACTGGGGCACGGGAGAGAAAGCTTGCACTGTGGGCTGGGTCTTCCTGGAGCCCCTCGTCAGATACAGAGGGAGCTGTCCTCGCCGCCTCACCTCCCCCTTCCTGGCTCTCACATGGAGGGCCTCCTGCCAGGGCAGCAGGCCTCACGCAGCTCTTGGGTGGGAAGGAGGCATCAGAGCACAGGGGTGTGGGTGCACCATGAGGACAAGGATGGGCAGGTCAAAAGCGATGAGGCGCACTTGTCTCCGGGATGTTGCCTGAGCTCAGGGTTCAAAATCAAGACCTTCACAGGCGAGATCAGCTAAGTGGAAACACAGGGCACTTTGAGGGAGGAAAATGAGAAAACCAAAGCAGAAGAGCATCCATATACAGGGTTAGAAGGAACAGTCCACTTGAACGTGGGGTTCAGTTTTATGCCAATGTGCTCATTTATTCCAAATTTGCATAAGCACACTTCTTTATATAAGTTGCAACTTATAATGCAGGACAGCAAGCCAGACATACCCACGTCTTCCTTATCTTTGCCCCCTGTTAAACAAATAATTTTCTTCGTTTCTGTACCTTCCTGGACCCATGTGGGTTTGGGTCACATGGCTGCTCTGTAGTGACCAGGAAGTCTGGGTTTGCGTGTTCCCTCCCCCCATTGTGTGTGTCGTACCAACAGGTGATCTTCCACCCTCCCCACTCCCGCTCTGAGCCCCAGTGTCCCTCACGCCACCCCCATGCCTTTGCAGACCTGTAGCTCAGCGTGTGTGTGTGAGCACAGGCAGTGCTTGGCTTTCTGTTCCTGCATTAGTTCACTTGGGATTTTGCACCTGTTGTGAATCCAGCCTCAGGTTGCGCTGCGCTTCTCACTCTCTTTGAACGCACCCACTGCCTCTCATCACGCCGCCACCTCCGCCCTCACTCCACGGCACCGCAGGGACCTCCTCTGTGTCCCCCTGGGTCCTTCCTGTTCAGTATTTCTGGCAGTGTCTCCAAGACTTTGCACATAGTGTAATTCATCAGGGTGCAGGCGGAAGACATTGGAATTTTGATTTTTATCTGCTTTTAATGCAATGAAGGCGGAAATAAAGCTTCACTGACATTCAGCGAGTGCTTGATTGAGCTCTTCGCTCAATTTCATGCAGTCAGTCGAGTGTCATGTTCGGTCCAGAGGCACCTGGGGACTGCAGTTCCTGGGAGGCTCGTGGTTGTCTTTGCTCTCTGAGGGCTGCAATGTCCTGGGGTTTACGTCTTCTCCAGGGGAGGCCTGCTGGTGGATGACGTGAGGTCGTTCTAGTGAAATGAGCTTTCAGAAATGAACATGCCACTTAGCAGGATTCCTGCGCCCAGTTTGCAGATTCAGGTCCAGCCACGCTGCATGACGGCATCTCAGCGACAGACCGCCTGCACGACAGGGAGTCCCCTGAGGTGACGAGAGAGCTCCAAATCTCTGTGGCACAGAAGCATCAGCGCCCAACATGCTCTTTTCTGTGTGTGGGTACACAAATACCCACCGCTGTGGTACAACGGTCCACAGGACATGGACAGTCACAGGCTGCACAGGTGTGTAGCCTGGGAGCCATAGGCTAGACCCAGACGTGTAGCAGGTTAGACCTCCCAGGCTTGTGTAAGCGCACTCCATGGGATTCCCATGACAACACACTGCTCAGGACGTTAAGTGACGCGCTGGAGGCCAGCAGAAGGGACAGTAGTAGCCCATGGCCCCTGGAAGGCCTTCCTTGTCAGCTGCTGAATCTTGCCTTTACTTGAGTGGAGGTAGGTGAGGGCAATGAGGTTCTGATCAAGTCTGGTGCGAAGTTGGCCCCAGACTCAAACTGATCAAAAACACCTTATGGAATATGCACAAATATCTACTATTGTTCATTAATAACAATCCTCTCCTGAGCATGTACTGTGCTTTGAGAGATTAACTAATGATAGCATGTGGTCACCCATAATTGTCAAGACTAAAAGAAAAGTTTTTTGTTGAGGACATTTTTCAAACACACACAGAAAGTATACAGAGGGTGCCACAAAAAGTCTACACATCTTAAGAAAGGAAAAAAAACTATACAAATTATAATACTCAAATATATAGATAACAAAAGATGGATACAAGTCACGTTTTTGACTTCTGCAATGACAAGAGGTGCTCAAAGTGGTTCCCATCAGCGTCCAGATGCTTCTGATTATGGTGAACTACTGCAGGGCTTCTTGCTGGGCGAGGCCTCTGGGATCTTCCCTTGTGTACATCACACCCAGGACCACACGTCTCACACGTACCACGAATGCGGGCAGTTGTTAAGCGTGTTGGAGGCTCTGTTGCACTCTCACACCTCCATTGTCATGGTACTTCCATGATGCTCTTGAATTTCAAGTTCCACTTCAAAATGGTCTCACATTCCTCAAACGACAACCATGCTTCAACCATTTCCTTTGACTGCCCTGCCTGTCGCATGGTGATGCTAGCATTCATACGATTGATGCTATCTTTCGAGTGAGCGTCATATTACATATTGCTACCATAATTCAATTCAACTTCGAAAAGTGATACATGCATAACATCTCTTAAAATGCGTATACCTTTTTTTGGGCACTTCCTGTAGTCATAAAACCCCATGTGCCTGTGATTTTGTTTCAAACATTATCAAAGTTTTGTGAAAACAAGACTTTAGAGGCTATTTCTTTCATCATGACCTCCCTTTAAAAATATTTCTGTTTGCATGTTTCATAATGTACACGAACTATACAGCACATGTAAAATACAAACATATAGCACACGAACTCACATGCATTGACGGTGTGGACTCAAGACCTTTCCATGCAAGTGGTCGAGTGGTTAGGGATGCTGGCATGTTTCGTCATGTACATGAAGTATACAGCATATGAAAATATGTAAATATTCAGCACGCGAGCTCACACGCATGGAGAGTGTGGGCTCAGGACTGCTTCGTGCAAGTGGCCAAGGGGTTGGAGATGCTGCTTTGTGCTGCATCCAGGACACCACTCCCTCTTGCAGCTCTGATCATGCTCTGTCTCGAGTGCTTCCCACTGCTCTAAAGATGTTCTGGAAGAACTCACCTGTGTCTTCTCTCCTCTGTGCTCTGCCCAGGGCCTTAGCAAGTCCTCCCTTCTGTTCTCCCCCCAGTCCCACTTGACCCTATGGCTCCCTCTGGTCTGGTGGGGTTTGCTGGCTGTGGTCCATTCTCAGGGAATTGAATTCTCTTCCTTCATTGCCTTTGTCTCAGTCGGTCACGATGGACTCATTTCAGCTACTGCTCACCTCTTTCCTCCTCGAGACTGTCTCTCTCCCTCTAGGCTGTCTCCCTTCTTCTAGACTGTGATCTCCAGGAAGGCTGTCTCCCCAGTGTCTAACGCAGTGCCCGACACGTGGCAGGCATTCCACAAATTGTGGACTAGACGAAGGCTGTGTTGTAGTTCAAGGTTAAAATGGTGCGAGAGTAAGCTGTGGCTCCCCCAAGCCCGTCGGTGGATGAATCATCGTTGCATGAAAAAGTCCAGCCCGAGAGATAAGAAACAATGCAAGACAACAATTCGAGTTCACGGGTGGTTCGTGGGTCATCGCCAGGCCAGCACAGTGGATGCCAAATGCTTCAGGTTCGGAGGGCGAGCTCTCTCTGTGGGGTGGGCTGGGCGGCTTCAGACCGTCTTGTCTTTTGAACTATGAAAGTCACATGTGAACAGACATGCACGGACATCCTGGAAGCTGAAATCCTTGCTTGAGATGCTGCAGCATAATCTAATTTTGATCTACAAGCGTTTCCAGTTGGGTCCTGAAGTCATAATGATAATGTCGTGGGTCCAGATCATTCTGCCACGGGTGAGGTCTGCCCTTTCCCTAGGTTCTGCCTCTGCCAGGCCTTGGGGATGGAGCTGTGTTTCTCAGCAATAACACAGTTCCTTAGGTTTACAGCAGTCCTCCCGGCTTGACTTTTGACTGGGCTCTCACATGGTGTTGTTTTGTGTGTGTGGTTTTGTAATAAAGGGACTTGTTTTTGTATGCTCTGCAGAGAACCAGCTCTCGGTACTAATTTGGAAGGCTGTGGGCTGATCCCTGGAGCCTGACGTTTATAGGACCTGAATGTGTTTTTTCCCAAGAGAAGCTCTGTCTGCCCCGTTTTCATTTCAACATACACTTGCTTATTTATTTCACTGGGTTCTTGCTTGTCTGCCTCCATTAGAATGGAAGCTTCCTGAAAGCAAGGACCTTAAGTGTCCTGTCCCCACAGTCCCCTCAGCACCGGGGACAGGGCCTGGCACAGAGCAGGGACTCAGACGTTTGCTGAGTGACTGACTGGAGGGTGAGGTTCTGAAGGAGAGTGGAGTTCATGGCTGCTTTTGAAGCACGTAGGCCAGAAGGCTCTGACCCATTATTTCAGTGTCCCGAGTTTGTCACTTGAGGGCAGAGGACACTATCTCCATCTTTTTATGTGTCGTGACCTTGCCCAATAGCAGATGCCATTCTTGGTAGATGCTGAGAGGATATCAGCTAGGTTTGGAACCAGCAGACCTGGCATGACACCCCAGCTCTTCTCACTCCCTGAGTCGCCGTGGGCCGGTCTCTGGACCCCTCAGCCTCAAGGGCCTCTTCTGTGTGACCGGAGTGTCCGCAGCGCCGTCCTGTCCCGGGGCTGTGGAGGCATCCTGTCTGGGAAGCGCTCTGTAAACAGTGAAATGCTTAGCATCATGGTCACAGTCACGGTGGACTCTGGCCAAGGGCGCTAGGAAAGGCCGGGGATTCCCACAGGGGGTTGGCGGCCTCCTTGGCCTGCAGACGGACACGAGTCTCAGAAGGCGGGCCGGCTGGGTCCCGACCTGCCGGTGTGGCCTCCTGACGCCTCCTGTCTCCCTCCCTCCCTCCAGCCTCCAGCCCCCTGTTGAGCTGGCTCATCCAGCCTCTCTGGGCCACCCGATGAAACTCAACTCCGTACCCACCTTATCTAGAGTCACATTCCAGAAACATCTTTGCGCTTCTTCCGGGGAGGAGGGAACCAGGCCCGGGCACAGCGGGGCAGCGAGTGAGCCACGTTCTTCTCCTCCGGACAACGGGCCTGCGGCTTCCTAGAGGACTTTCTCCAGCCAGGGCCGTCCTCACAGAAGGCTCCTGTGGGTGTGCTGTGCGAGGAACAGGCGGACCCTGCCCCATCTCACCTACTGACCTGGAATGCTCATGCCTGCACTTGTGGGTTGAAGCCACCATGTTCCGTAGAAAACCATAGTTCACCACTGTCACTCGAGTTCCCACTGGTTAATCTCAGAACACAGAAAACAAGGGTCAGGAAAGCACTGCCTTGAAAGGGTGTCGCAGGAGGGTATCCAGGTGGCTGAGCGGGGGGCGGGGGGCTCAAGGATGGAGCCGATGGGGGTGGGGAGGGTGAGGGGCTGGGCTCGAACTAGGGTGGGAGGGCTGAGGGACGTGCTCGCGAGGCACGCATCCCAGACCCGCATCCCAGACCCGCACGGGTGACCCGGCTCTGCCCTTTCAGTCTTAAGCCTCCATGAGTCGGTTCATTGTTCATCAGCTATTGTTAGCGTTAGTGGAAGTAAGTCATTGTTATTTTAATGTTAAGGCACCCTTTATGTTGTCAGAATGGAAATCCCCTGTTGGTGTGTCCAATTTTCTTTTCTTTTCTTTTCTGAGTTAGAGGCTCACTCTGTTGCCCAGGCTGAAGTGCAGTGGCACGCTCACGGCCACCGCAGCCTCGACCTGCTGGGCGCAGGCGATCCTTCCACCTTGGCCTTCCACGTAACTGGAACCACAGGTGTGAGACACCACGCCTGGCTAATTTTTTGATTGATTGTAGAGATGAGGTCTCGCCAAGTTGCCCAGGCTGGTC
>NW_007246550.1:118299-129241 GCF_000164805.1 Carlito syrichta
GGTCTCGAACCCGCGGGCTCAGGCAATCCACTCACCTCGGCCTCCCAAAGTGCTGGGATGACAGACTGAGCCACCGAGCCCAGCCTCTTCTCTGGCTCTTGACCCCCAGTGAAGCCAAGTTCAGTAAGTGACTGAGTCCCTCCTTAAATCCAGTGGCACTCCTAAAGGCTTCGGGAGAAATGCGGACTTTGCTTGCCTGTTGAGATTTCTTAAAGAGATTTGGAGAATGACATTGCATACCGCCCGTCAAAACTCCAACAGCCCCCCAGTCCTCTCCCCGAAGCCCCTGACCCTCAACTGGCATTGCTGGTCCTGCCGTCAGCACCTTCACTCCCCAGACACCCTCCCAGCCCATGGCAGCTTCTCCAGCAATTCAGACACGTCTCTCTGGGGTCACACACGCTCCTTGTGAGGTAGGGCCCTTCCACGTGAGAACAGAGTGCCAACAACCTCCTCCCTTTCACGTTAGGAATGCCAGCTCACAGAAAGTGCTGTTCCTGATGTGTGCCAGAAACGAAGAATGCCCGATAACCAGAATTCCCGGGTGAGCCCAGCTTCTAGCATGCCATCAGGTGACCTGCCTCGGCCCATGGTGGGCCAAGGTAGACTGAGGCTGACTCCCGAGAGCCCACCATGCACCACCTCTCAGTGCTGCTTCTAGCGACGTCATGGCGTCCATGTGAAATCTGCCACGCTGGGGTGTGTGGCCACCACTGACACTGGCAAAAACCACACCTACGGCTTCCCCACCCTAGAGACCGGGTGGTTAAACAGCTACCAGCATGCAATTGCCATGGCCATAGAGGCGACATCTCTCTCCGTCCCTCCCGCAGAACTCAGGGGCCCAGCAGCGTGGCTTTCTGTGGAGGGTGCTGAGTCCCAGTGGCAGGAAAGCTATGAGCTAGCCGGCCTGCTGCCCTCCCCATTCTGGCCTTATACCGCTTGCTTTCCTTAGAACCCGAGCACTTCTTGCCTGGTGGATGAGCCTGGGTCGTCCGTCAGGCCCCGGCAGGGCCCCTCTCCTTGTTTTTGTTTCTTTTCCGGTCTGGGCTCCCAGTGTGCTACATGGCAGCCGTCTCGTCAGGCATGGGCATGATTTGGTTGCAGGAAGATGTCGTTCAGGATGCCTGAGAAGTCGTGCGACTGAAAAGACTGGCTTTGCCCTGCAGCCGGTCTCCGCCCCAGCCGGGCCCCCCGCCGCCGGGCAGTCAGGGGTCTGCACTGGGGAGGTGCGGTCCGATCACCAGGGGTAAAGCCCCAATGCTTGGACTGCCCCCCGCCGGTGAGGTCAGAGGAGGCCCGTGATCGAGCCGTCTCTCGAAGTCAGGCAGACTGACTTGGGTTCCCTTCTCTGCATGGGGAGGGCCAGCAGCCCCCTGGGGCCACCTGTTTTAGGTCAGGGCCACTCCTGCTCCTGGCGTCTGCCTCCGCTGCCCTGGTTTGGCTTAGGAGACCCCGTGCTGCCTGGCTGCCTCTCTTCTTCGTGGCTGGTGCAAGTGTCCCGCCTTAGGAAAGTCTCCCTTGATTCTCCTGACAGGGCCAGGCCATCCCGTTATTTTTTTTTTTTGTCACCCTGGCGCTTTCCTTTCACAGCAGCTGGACTGCTTGTGATCACACATTTAGTTTGTGATGATTGTCACGTGTGTAAGCTCCATGAGAACAGGGCTTGCGTGCATTTTAACCACCAGTTACACCAAGTGATTGAGACTCAGGCCTGGCACGAGGAAATGCTCCTGGAGGGGTGCCGTCAGGAAGGCACCTGCAGGAAGAAGTAAGACAGGGCCTTAGAGGGTTCGCCGGGGCGAGAAAGCTGAGCAGATATGTGGCATGTGTGTCTCTGGTTCCTTCTCTCCTGCAGATCAGGCCTGTGCTCTCAGTCTCCCAGGTCGGAAGGGGAGACCCACACCTGTACTCCAAGTCTACTGGGTAGGGAGAGGAGCCTCACACCTGTGCTCTCAGTCTACCAGGTAGGCGGGAGGAGTCGCGGTGGACCCCTTCGTGTATGTTACTTCCATCGGAGTGACCAGCTCAGATGGAAGCCCATGTCTCAGCACGACTTGCTGGGCAAGAGAGCCTGATGGCTCAACTGGTCTCCTCTGGCCAACGGCTGAGAGGATAGGGTGGGTCTTGGTTCTCTGGCCAATAACTGAGAGGATAGGGTGGGTCCTGGTCTCCTCTGGCCAACAGCTGAGAGGACAGGGTGCCAAGGCGGGTAGAGACATCAGGAGGCACCAGAGGAGGGGCACAATGAAGGTGTTAGTATTGGGCAGAGGCCCAAGTATGTGCGCCGAGGCCTAGAGCAGTGCCAGAGCAGAAATATGCCTTTGAGGGTGAAAGGAGCTGGATCAGAGAGAGATGGGACAGGTTAGGGGCGGGAGAGAGAGAGAGTGAGGGAGAAAGAGAGAGGGAGGGAGAGAGAGGAGAGGTGGAGGGGTGGAGGGTGGGGGAGAGTGCCCCAGGAGGCCTGTGTCCTCAGGGCGGAATCTGTGGTGGGCTGGGCATGCTGGCTGGTTCCTCCCCGCGCTAGTTCTGAGTGGGAACGTCCGGCCTGCTCACGATTCTGTGAATACCAACTTGTGGAGTCTCTGTTGATGCTGAGGGTATTGCAGCGAATAGGACATGGCCTCTGCCGTTGGGGACTGGTCTAATGGCAGAGACAGAACACAGGACAGTGTGGCTGGTAAATGCTCTCAGAGGGGCGTCCAGTGCCAGGGAGGCGCGTAGACGGGGCTCCAGCCACGACGTCAGAGAAGCCTTCCTGGAGGAGAAGGTGATGCTGAAGGTGGGACAGATGGATAGGACTTAACCAGGTGGATGAGGGTCATGGTGGGGAGGGGTGGGATTTTTCACAGAGGGAATGGCGCCGGCCCAAGTGTTAGCTGGCCAGAGTCTGGAGCCCGGCCGTCAGCCTGGCGGTGCTGGCATAGGACTCTCGCTTTGTGGGCAGGAGTCTGAGCCCCCACAGAGGAAGGCAGCCCCAAGTGTCCTGGGCCCTGATGCCAGGCCCAGCAGAGCCCCAGCACCTCAGTTTACCTCTCTGGCTGTGGCTGTCACCCCCTAATCTGACCAGGAGGAGGACTGAAGAGCCCTTGCGGAGGGGAGGGCATCGCGGGTCCTCCTGGGCCCTGCGGCAGCTCCCGGCTTGAGGCCACCCCGGCAACACCCTCGGGGTGACTGAGTTATTGAAGTGAGCAGAGCTGCTTCCCAGGGGCGCTCCCACGCCCTGCCCGGGTGTATGTGTGGTTGGCCCCACCTGTGCCCTGCCAGCGAGTGACATGCCCTCCGTCCTCCCTGCAACCTGCCAAAAGCCTCTGACAGTCCTGAAGGCCTGGGTGCTGGAGTGCGCTCTCTCCGGGTGTGGGGTTGTCCTCCCGTGGCATCTGTGGTCCATGCAACCCTGGGGCGGACTGGGGGCCGGGTTGCTCCCTCGCCTCTGGGTGTCCTGTCGCTCAGCTGCAGGGCAGACATGGAGGGGCCAAGGAGGAAGATGCCTTCTGGGCTGGGGGAGGCGAAGCCTTTGCTCGAGGCTGCCTGGGTCTCCGGCAAGAACCTCCCAACCCGGGAGGGCCTCAGTGTCTCCATCTGTGATACAGGAAGGTTAGACAGATGCGCCTTGGCTTGTTGCCCACGTGCTGCCTCAGTCCAGGCAGAGGTGGCCAGGCACGGGGAGGGCGGCACATGGGTGGATGAGCTGAGGGGAGCTGTGGGCAGGCGGGGTGCAGCCCCAAGTCCCGGGCCCTGCTGGATGTGGGATTGGAGCAGCCTGGCGGCTCCGTCCAGGAGGGGCGCCATCACTCCAGCACCCACAGTCCCTCCTCAGTGCCCCAGCGCCCCGCTCCAGCTGGCCTCCGTGGAGAAGGCCCCCCGGGCAGACCTCCCGCCTTCATTCCGGCCCTCCCTGACTCAGGGGCCTTCCCACCCGCGCGGAGTCATGGTGGCTCCTGGCCGCTGAGAAACTTAGCTCTGCTGGGTCTGGTCCTGCATTCACCCCGTGCGGTCCCGGTGAAGCCCCCACCGCAGGTCTGCCTGGAGCACTTCTCCCGCTCTCGGCGTGGGCAGGTCCCCTGGGGCACCTTGTCCCAGCCACTGTTTCTCCTTTGTCCTTCGTAGCGTGTCAAGGAAATGTCCCCACCTAGATCTTCACCGCTTGTCACTCCTCCCTAGAATGGAGGCTCCCGGAGTAAGTCCTGCCTGTTTTACCCACCTCCGCCCACCCCTCCCCGGCACCTGGAGGCACCTAGCACACGCGGAGTTGTGGGTATTGGAAAACGGAAGCCAGGAGAAAAGGCAGCCTGTAGTGAACAGAGCCAGGCCCCAGCCCCAAGCTGCCCGACAGCATCCCTAGCCCTGAGGCTGCGCTGGTTTCATGGTGGTGTGGCCTTCTCCAAGGGATTTTTTTTTACCAGGTGGAAGTGGGCTGGGTTAGTCCTCGGCCCTGGTGATGTGCCCCTCACAGGTGCTGGGCCTCGCCTTTCTTGACCTGGGATGTGACTTTTTTTTTTTTTTTGAGTTGGAGTCTCACTCCGTCGCTCAGACTGGAGTGCAGTGGCCGCTCCCAGCCACCACAGCCTCGACCTGCTGGGATCCGGCGATCCTTCCGCCTCAGTCTTCCAAGTAGGTGGAACTATAGGCACACTAGCACGCCCGGCTAATTTTTTGATTTATTGTAGAGATGAGGTCTCGCTGCCCAGGTGGGTCTCAAACCCATGGGCTCAGGCAATCCACTCACCTCAGCCTCCCGAGGTGCAGGATTACAGGCTGAGCCACCGAGCCCGGCTGGATGTGACTTCTTGAAGCCGTCCTGTGATCTCCCCGTCTCCCCTCTGTAAACAGTCCCTGGTGAGGCCGAGTGGCTTTCCTCCAACGCCTGGAGCCAACACTGTGTCTCTCTCTCCACAAGCCCGACTTTCCAAAGGGCTTTGCTTGGTCATCACTTGGGGGCTGAGGTACCACGCACTGAGGATGGATCAGAGCCCTCAGACTGGATCCTTGGAAAAAACCCTGGAGGGAGGAAGAAGTGAAAATCCAGGGCCTGGTGTTCTCGGCCATTTTTAAAGGGACATGTAAGAATAAAAAGACTTGACTGGGCTCGGTGGCTCAGCCTGTCATCCCAGCACTTTGGGAGGCTGAGGCAAGTGGACTGCCTAAGCCCGCGGGTTTGATACCCACCCAGGCAACTTGGCGAGACCTCATCTCTACAACAAATTAAAAGAATGAGCTGGGCGTGGCAGTGCGCCCCTGTAGTTCCGGCTACTTGGAAGGCTGAGACGGAAGGATCGCCGGAGCCCAGCAGGTTGAGGGTGCAGTGGCCAGGAGCGTGCCACGGCACTCCAGTCTGGGCGATAGAGTGAGACTCTGACTCAAAAAAAAAAAAAAACAAAAAACTGGTCCTACCAAGAAACTCTCTAAGGATGAATGCACACAGAAGCTCCCAGAGGACGGGGTGAGGAAAGCAAGAGCAAACCTAAGTCACTGCGCCTCGATTTTGGGAAGAGTCAGAGGAGAGGGCTGTGTCGATTTCTAGCCTTGCTTAGAGTTTGTAGTTTTGGCCAAAAAATAAAAAAATAAAAAATGAAAAACCAAAGGAGGGATCGAAAGAGGGGAGACGGGAATAAGGAACAATCTAGGCCTCCAGACACCAGACAGCAACACGCCTCGCCGTGTCTCCTCTGCCTCGTGCACCCAGAAGCCCTGGCCGCCACAGAAGCGGTCTCCACAAACGCTCCACGAGAGTCATTATTGAAACGAAAGTCTATATTTAACCATTTCTCCCATACTGAAACATGAAATCCTTTAAGGAAGAGACGATCAACTCCCAGGAAAGTCTGGTTCAGAAATAGAGGCCCCCACGCCTTTCCTTATGTCTTTCCTGCGAAGAGATGCTCCGGAAAACACCCTCGGCAGGCTGTGCCACTCGAAACCCAAGCAGGCGGCTCAGACTTCCCTGGAATCTGGCCCAGGGGACGGCCAAGGTCCAACGCCCGTCCCTGGTGCTGGAGTCGTCGGGGCGGATGCCGTGAGGCTTAGTGAGGTCAAGTGGATGCAGGTGGCATCGTGGAGGTGGAAGGCTCCCCAGTGACTTCCCTTGGCCCTTTCGAATAGCATGGAAATATCCTCCTTGGATGACTTGAAGGGAGAGCAGGAAACTGTCTATTCTATCTCAGAAAGTTCCTGGGAGTGCACGAAGCCTTCCCAAAGCTTACTCTTTAGGATTTGGGACGTTCACTTGCTTTTTTTTTGAGTTGGAGTCTCACTCTGTCACCCAGACTGGAGTGCAATGGCTGTTCCCGGCCACCGCAGCCTCGACCTGCTGGGCTCCGGCGATCCTTCCGCCTCAGCCTTCCGAGTAGCTGGAACTACAGGTGCGCGCTACCACGCTCGGCTAGTTTTTGATTTGTTGTAGAGATGAGGTCTCGTCAAGTTGCCCAGACAGGTCTCGAACCTGCGAGCTCAGGCAATCCACTCACCTCGGTCTCCCAAAGTGCTGAGATTACAGGCTGAGCCACCGAGTCTGGCCTCACTTGCTTTTTATTGGGATAAATATGTAGAGAGCAGGAAGCAGAGCCATGTGGACTTTTGGTGAAATATGACCTCAAGGGATTGTTGGGCTTTGGGAGCAGCTGGGGCTCTGCTTCTCGGCGATTATCCGCTCCCTGCTGTCACCTGCCCCCGGCGGTCACCAGCTCCTCAGCGGTCACCAGCTCCTTGGTGGTCACCTGCTCCTCCGCCACTCAAGGCTGTTGGCGTGATTGAGAAGCATTGGCACTATTGACCACAACAATGTCTCTGGAAAAACGTGTGGCTCGGAAGTGGGAGAGGAGTCCGTGTGGGCCTTGGAGGAGATGCCTGGCAGGGCCATTCACGGGACTGTCCTGGGCAGGGGCTTCCTGGAGCCAGGGAGGTGCCTCTGGCCACCCCAGCTCCAAACTGAGAAATAGTAAATTGTCTTATAAAGAATGATGGTGCCTCCCAGCCTCCTCCAGTGCTGATGTGGTCGTCCATGCCACTGTCCAGCTGTGGTGGCCTCTGGCCTTCGTGGCGGCTGTATTCTCACTGCAAGTTGGCGGTTCTCAATCGGGAGTTCCTTGGCAATGTACCCGCCCCTCGGCAACATCTGGAGACTTTTGGGCAAGCCGGGGAAGAGTGGGACACGGGCGCCCCACGGGCAGAGGCCAGAGAGCCTGCTGGACATCTCACAGGCTCAGGGTGTCCTCTCCCGTCTCAACAGTGAATTGCCCAGCCCAGACTGTCTGTCGTGCTGAGGTCGAGACGTCCCGCTGTCATTGACAAGTTGAGATTCCGGTTTGTCCGTCAGGTCAGTTTCTTGTGAGTTGAGTTAGTTTGGGTTTGCTGCTGAGAGACTAAGCCCCTTGTGGGGTATGATGTAATCAAGTCTTTTACTGTGCCAATTTAACTGATCAATGGTCAGCTTACCTCCCTTGACTTGAAAATTCTTTCAACTTTTTTCTTTTTCTTTTTTTTTGAGTCAGGATCTCACTCTGTCGTTCATGCTGGAGTGCAGTGGCTCAATGAAACAGTTCCCTGCAGCTTCGACTTACTAGGCTCAAGCCATTCTCCCACTTCAGCCTCCCAAGTAGCTGGGACAACAGGTGTGTGCCGCCATGCTTGTGTAGAGACGGGGTCTCGCTATGTTACCCAGGCTGGTCTTGAACTCCTGGGTTCAAGTGAAGGCTTCTGCTTCGGCCTCCCAAAGTGTTGGGATTACAGGCACGAGCCACCGTGCCTGGCCTCTTTCAACTTCTTACTGTCTTATTTTAAAAGTTTGCATTTTTCTTTTACTTTAAAAAAAATCAGTAAGTGAAACATGAATACGTGGCAAGATTTAGATAACAAAGGATAGACAACCCCTCTCATCTGTCTTCATCCACACACATAGTTTTAAAAAAATTCATAAATAAGACCATCCTCAGTGTTATGATACTTGCATTCTTCACTTATCAGATATCTGTGACAAGACAAAGAGATCAGCTCATTCTTTTTAACTGCTGTACTTGGTGTTCCCTGGCCTGGATGCTATGTTTTTGCTTTAACCATCTCTTTGTTGATGGCTTTCAGGCTGTGGACAGCTTTCTGCCACTGGGAGCACCTTTGCCCGTAGGTCCCTGTGCATATGTGCCAGTGAGTCTGTTAAGTGAATTGTGGGGCGAGGATTTGCATCCGAACTTTTTGCAGACGCTCCCAACAGCTGGGCCAAGAGACTTGGCCAACGTCTGCTCCAGCCAGCAGTGGGTGAGTGTCGATCTTCTCGTCCTCAGCCATGCTGGGTTTTCCCAGTCTACACATTTTGCCAATCCAATGAATGAAAAATGGAGGCACCAGACTGGTGTTTTACCAGTTACCAGGGAGGTTTCCGCCACTTTTTATTTTTAAAATTTTTTGTTTATTGTTATTTTTGAGTCAGGGTCTCACTCTGTTACTCAGGCTGGAGTACAGTGGCATGATCACAGCTCAATGGTGGCCTCAACCTCCTGGGCTCTGGTGATTCTCCCACCTCAGCCTCCCAAGTAGCTGGGACTATAGGCACATACCACTGCACGTGGCTACTTTTTTCTTTTTAAAATCTTTTGTAAAGATGAGATTTTGCTATGTTGCCCAGGCTGGTCTCAAACTCCTGGGCTCAAGTGATCTTCTTGCCTCAGCCTCCCAAAGTGCTGGGGTTTACAGATGTGAGCCACCACTCCTGGCCTCCACCACTTTTTACGCACAGGACCATTTGTGTTCCTCTGGTTTCAAAAGCCCTCGTTTCATGAGAAGAAATAGGACTTCCTTGTCAGCCCAGCCTTCGGGCGTCTAGGCTCCAGGAGGCCAAACACGTTCTCTAGTCCCTAGCCCCTAAATAACACCATTCTATGCGAGAGAGGCTGGTACAGGAGTGCTCTGTGCGTGGATCCCGGGGCTCTGCTTTGGCCTTGGCCTGGCTGGAGCAGGAGGATGAATGGGAGAAATGAGGGGAGCATGTGTGTTCCAGACCCAGGGACAAGTGGGAGGAGCTTCCAATTCTGTGCCCTCCTGACCACAGGCCCTGCCTGCCCACAGGAGAGATCCTGGTGGGCTGTGTCTCCCCGCACAACTCTGAGCACATGCCCCCTGCGCCCACAGTTGTTTCAGTGGCTCGTCATGTGTGCTTTGTCCCCATCTTCCCCAGAAGCCCTGGCATCATCCATCCCACACGTGAGGCTTAGCACGGAGCCTTCTGGGGCCACGGCAGCTCAGACGACGCTGGCAAAGTGGTGGGTCGCCCCAGCCACGGCAAAGGGTTGGGGCAAGAAGTTCTCGAGCCGAGTCTTGGTCAGTGCCACCTTCACCATGACGTGACTCGGGAGGCCACCCTCTGAAAGCCGGCCAGGCAAACTCCCGGCAGGCCTGTTGGGAGACAGACATACCGATGGGTTCCAATTTCCCACCCCTGGAAAAGTGACAAGAGGACTGGTTTTTAAAAACAATTCTTTATGCTTCCCCCGGAACACAAATTTAGCCCCTAATATTTTCTTTGACAGACAAACAGAATTCCACCACTAAGCATGCATGCTCTTGGTTTAATAAAAATAAAATAATTTCCCTTTATTAAAATAATATAATTTACTTGATCATGTACCCTGCTAGGAATGATTCTATTCTGCTTTCTCTTGGAATTGGTTTCTTTTCTTTTCTTTTCTTTTCTTTTAACAGAAAAAACATAAAAAGCATTTTAAGGGAAGGGGGTTTGGCACTTTAAAATGTTTCTAAAAAAGCTAAAAATAAGCCGGGCTCGGTGGCTCAGCCTGTAATCCCGTGCCTTTGGGAGGCTGAGGTGAGTGGATTGCCTGAGCCCGCGAGTTCGAGACCCACCTGGGCAACTTGGCGAGACCTCATTTCTACAATAAATCAAAAAATTAGCTGGGCATGGGAGCGCACGCCTGTAATTCCGGCTACTTGGAAGGCTGAGGCGGAAGGATCGCTGGAGCCCAGCAGGTCGAGGCTGCGTTGGCTGGGAGTGGCCACTGCACTCCAGTCTGGGCGACAGAGTGAAACTCCAACTCAAAAAAAAAAAAAAAGCTAAAAATAGTGGTCAAGGATCATATAGCATAATGAGACAGATATGCCAGTTGAAAAATTAAAAAGTGGCTGGAGACATGCAGATAAGAGGTTTTAGAATAGTTACTTTTGCGAGTCACAGAATTCCAAGATGGTGAGAGCGGAAAGCCAAGAGTGGGGGTCGCTGGGGGACATGAAGAACCATCTTTCCTTTGGAAACGCAGGTGGAGCTTGAGGGACTTGTAGGGCGCTGAGGCCAACTCCCTGGGTTCAAGTTCAGCCCACCATTGCTTGCTGTGTGATTCTGGGCAGGTTATCCGGCCTCTCTGTATCTCAGTTTTGGGGAGTGTTCTTGTGAATATTAAAGGAAATAAGGAGCTCAGTACAGTGCTTGGCACATAGTGAACCACTATTCTTACAATAAACCTCCCATCTTATTATTAGGAGGCAGTTGACACCAACGTCTCTCCTACGAACAACTCAGAACCAGCTGGAGCAGAGCCGAGGATTGGTTGAACTTGGCTGGATACCTGTTTCGTGACAGGGTATTTAAATTACTTCGTGAGATGTGTCCTAACATTTATTATGCAATTGCAAGAAGAAACTGAGATTAATAAAAAGGTTGCTGTATTTACTGAGTCAAGAGCAATTCTATATTTGGTTTTAATTTTTACTCTCTTGCATCTTTTTTTTTTTTTTGAGTTGGAGTCTCACTCTGTCGCCCAGACTGGAGTGCAATGGCTGCTCCCAACCACCGCAGTCTCGACCTGCTGGGCTCCGCTCATCCTTCCACCTCAGCCTTCCAAGCAGCTGGAACTACAGGTAGGCGCTACCACGCCCGGCTAATATTTTTGATTTATTGTAGAGATGAGGTCTTGCCAAGTTGCCCAGACGGGTCTCGAACCCG
>NW_007246550.1:129450-136113 GCF_000164805.1 Carlito syrichta
GGTGGGTCTCGAACCTGCGGGCTCAGGCAATCCACTCACCTCAGCCTCCCAAGGCGTGGGATTACAGGCCGAGCCACCGAGCCCGGCTCTCTCTTGCATCTTAATTTATACTTCTTTTTTCTTGATCAACAAAATAACACTGACTCATCCTAGGAAACAATAAAAGAGTTAATGAAAAAAAGAAACTAAAACACAAAGCAAAGAAACCCTAAAAACTGAAAAAAAAAATTTCTCTGCACGGTGGTGTGTGCAATTGTCACCCCAGCTACTTGGGAAGCTGGAAGGACCCCTTGAGTCCAAGATGTGACTCTAGCCCGGGCAACATAGTGAGACCTCCATCTCTAAAATAAATAAGTAATTAAATAAATGAAAGAAAGAGATGATCTTATTGGGAAGAGGCAACCCACGGATACTCTGAAGGTCTCTTTCTAGGCTTTTTTCTAGCATGGACAGCTTCCTTTCTTTGAGAACAGGCTCTACACACCGGATTTGCACATCTCCTGTCTTTTCCACATCACGCATGTTGCTGCATTTCCCCCCAGCTTCTCTGGGAACACTCTTGTGAACATCTGTCTAATATTCCACACGCTGCACTCAGTCATTCCCTCACTCTGAGACCAGTTGCTTCCGTTTCCTTCTGGCTATGAGTAGCATTAACAAGACTGTTTCTATAAGTCAATCACTGCTCATGTTTCTGATTACTTAACACAGATGTTTCGAAGTGGAATTACTGGGTCGGAGGGAACGCCAGAGTGGCTCTTAGGACCCGGGCACCCATGTGTCCTCTCAGCCGGTTTTCATACAGCATGGGGGTTTCGCAGGCTCTGTTGATGCTAGTCCTCCCTCCTCACCACTCAAGCCCTGCTCCTCCCTCCCCTTGCTCCCTGCAGTCTGACCAGGTGTCACACTGGAGCCCCGACCTTCTAGAGAGCAGAGCCTGGCATCGACCTACTGCCTGGAGGGTGTTGAACACGGGTGAGGTCTCGGGACTGGGGAGGATGCACTTTCTCTCAGCCCCCAGGGTCTCTAAGACACGGCTGGGAAGAAGGAGGGGGTTCCATACGCTGAAAAAGACCCCAGGCTCATGATGTACAGGGCTCCCTCGCCCCAGCCCTTCCTCTCTGCTTCCACGCTCACCCGGGGCGTAGTCAAAGGGGAAAAGAGTCAGAATGAGTATCTTTTCTCCGTTCTTCAGTTCCTCCATCCATTCATTCATTCATTCCACAGATGACCTAGTAAATACGGGCACCCTACTAGACACTGGGCCCGAGAGACAGGCGAGACCAGGCCACAAGCCGCCGCAGCAGACTCTAGCTAGACTTACCTCCAAAGGGCCACATCACGAGGATAGCGGTCACTTCTCAGGGGGGACGGGACGCGGAGGAGCAGGCTTGGCTGGTGGCAGGGACCGGGGCCGCCAGGCTGCAGGGGCTACAGCCCAGGGCCGGCTGGGAGCAGTCTGCTGTTGAGGACACACAGCTGGCATCGCTGCTGGTGTAGCCCCTGCTGGCCAGAGCACACAGGGGCTCTGGAGGGGCCCGCCTCTGGCTTCCCCTCCCCCAGCTGTTGAGTCCTGGCGGAAGCCCACTTGGCCCACAGCTGGCCCTGAGGCCCAGCCAGGTTGACTCGTGAGGTTAATCATCACGGGGCCATGGGTCTCGCCTCGCCGCTTGGCGGGTGGGGAGATACAGGTTGTGGAAGGCCCGGCAACCCACATGGAACCACGCGACCAGTCCATGGGAGGGTGCGGAGGGAGCCGGAATTCTGGCTGTGGTCCTGCACTCTGGTCCTATGCCACCCGTGAGGGCAGCGGGCTGTGGGGAGAAGTGTGGCTCGTGGGGAGACTGCCGGTTGCTTTGGCAGCAGGTGAGGGTGGTGAGTCTCACCGCATGCCCTTCAAATGGACTGGCCTGGCTCACCCGGACTGGTAGGGTGCGTGTCAGCAGGGCACTCTGCTGGCAAGCTGAGGTGTGTCTCTTGGGAACCCCCGGCTTGGCCTCTCAGGTGGAACTTTGGGAAATGAGTGGCGTCACCTGAGGGTGCAATCCTGGAGTGAGAGTTCCCTGTGTGCGTGTCCCGCCCTCTCCCTGTTGGCAAGGGCAGCTTTCCGGTCCAGTTCTGGGCACCTACTGTGGCCTTGATGAGCACGTGTTGGGTGTTGGATGATACGACGTTCATCTTGACCTCCAGCTTAGGGTGGGAAGACAGGTGTGATATTTTGTGCCATGGCCTTGACTCTCTTCCCAATGGCCAGCCCAAGTCCAGCCTCTCTCTCTGTGAGATGGGGGGGGTGTGTCTCACCCAGAGCCTGCTCACTGCCTCCCATGCTGGGGACATCCAGCAACCCTAGTCTCTCAGTCACAGGGGTCAGAAGCAACCCTAGTCTCTCAGTCACAGGGGTGGTTGCCTCAGGACCCATCTGCCCCTTTGTGGCATAGCTGAATTTGGGCGTGAGCCTCTGCGCTCAAGATGTTTTATATTTGTACATAATTTGTCTCCTGGTCATGAGGTTGGGGTCTTCGATTTCTTCATCACTATGTTCCCAAGGCCTAGTATGACATCTGGCACACAGTAGACTATAGATATCTGTTGAATGAATACATACATGAATGAACGACTGGTAAAGCCATCTCCTGCATTTCAAAGCAATGCAGTGCAACAGCCTAGTGGTTTGAAGCTCGAGTCCAGAGGCGGACGGACCTGGGCTTGAATCGATCTTCGTTCTTAGCTGCGTGATCTCAGGTGATCCTCTAACTTCTGCCACGTGAGATTGTTGTACACGTTACATTACACACACATGCAAGGGCCTGGCGTGGTGCCTGGCTCACACTAAACACGTGATGGATAGCTTTGATCACAAGCTTGAGCTTGTTAGCATGTCAGGGTCGGCAGGCAGCGGCAGGAGTGTGGTGGGCTGGGGTGCCGAAGAGGAGGGAGTTCTGCTAATGAACACCTGCCAGGCCTGGGCTGTGGGATCTGGAGGGAGGGACAAGGAGAGGGGTGAGTGCTGAGTTATAGGCCACGCCCCTGGTCCTGATGACATCACTCAGGGCTGGCCTTGACTCAGATTCATGGACCCCCCTTTCCTCATGTGCTGGGAAACAAGACCTCCCTCACAGAGCTCCTTTGTGACCAGCAGAAATGCTGCATTCTATTTGCAAAGCATTGCACTTTCTAAAGGGTCAAGTAAAAGGATCGTGCTCTCCCAGGCGCTGTGCGAGTCGCTTTCCTTCTGTGGCTTGCGGCAGCCCGAGAGAGATGCTGTCATTAGCCCCGGTGTGCAAATATGGAGACCCAGAGCAGCGCCAGAGTTGGAATCCAGGCTGCCTGACCCCGAAGTCTGTGTCATGTTCACCATTACAATGCGCTGCCCTTCTGATGCTATGGAAAGTCAAGGATGCACGCGAGCCAGGCCGAGAGCCAGGAAGACAGCCTGGACGAGGCAGTGAAACGATCCAAGCACATTCCCCCGAGGTTGTGCAGAGGCCAAACGTCACGGTGTTTTAAGAGTGCACACGCCGAGTTCTGGGTGGCTTTTCTGTCTCTCGGCGGCAGAAATTAGAAAGCTTAAGTGAGAGTGACGCAGATGGCTGGTGGGACCGGCAGGACAGTCAGAGTCACGTAGGAGAATCCCCGGTCCCTGGCAGCCTCATCCTCGAGCTAGCTCGGCTCTGGCTGGTTACGGGTCTTTCTAGTCTCTGTGGAAGCGGCCCGTCTTGAGTCCTCCCTCCGGGTCCTGCTTTTTGTGTGTCTCACGGCAGACTCATCCATTCAATCATTTCTTTACAAAATGTCCTGAGAGTGAAGACCTCAGAGCTGTATCAGCTCTGGACCTATGAGGATGAAGAAGACACACCTTGCGTCTGAGAAGGAGAACAGGGTCTGAGGGGGGTGGCCCCCACACGCACCCTTAAATTGCCCTGTGGTAAGGGTCATGACACCCCGTACACATGTCCTTAGGCTTCAGAGTGCTAGGTGTCATGGCAGAGGCGTGCACACAGCATTCTTTCTGTGGGAAAGCGGGGGTGACAGGAGGCTTTTTAGAAGACCCGGAGGACTGACAGATGACAGAGGCATACCGAGGCAACTCAGAGGTGGAGGCAGGTGGGAGGGACCTGCAGAGCATTCTGGTGTTGCTGGGCCGTGGTTCCAGACAGGTGTGGGGGAAGATGAGGCTGGAGCAGCAGACAGAGGCCAGATGCCGGAAGGCCTTGACCACCGCATCCAGGAGCCTGGCCGATGAGGCAGTGAGGGGCCGGCAGGCCGTGGAAGCAGGTGAAGCCGTCTGCGAAGACAGCAGCCGTGGGGGCCCACCTGCCTCATCTAAAGGGAGTGACTGCCCCAAGCTCCAGCTCCTGACCCCAGGGGGCAGGCCAGGCCGGGGTTGCCTATTTCTCCAATTATTCAAGGAAGCCGGAAACCTAATACTTGGGTGAAATTTCTCAATATTGGCCACAAGTTTAAAGAGCGTACACCTTGTAGGCCCCAAAATGTACACATCTGCTGGCCAGATACAACCCATGACTGCTTTGCACGTAGTTAGTGGGAGAGGAACATGTGAAAGAGAGAGAAGGTGTGTCCAGATGGGAGGAGACTGGAGACTTCCGTGTCACGAGGACCCAGGCGTGGAGGGCGTCCAGAAGGAGGCGGTGGGCAAGCATCTTGGAGGGAGGCTGTGTGAACGGAGTCTGAGGAACGGCCCACAGGTTGTACGGTTGGGAGGCCCTTGGGGACTGTGGGTAGGAGAGGCTTCCTGGTGTTTGGGACAGGCGGAATCCAGACTGTAGTTGGGTTTGGGCAAAATGTCAATCATGGCAGTGAGGACCTCAGCGCTGTATCAGCCAGCACAGGCTTCAAACGTCCACACTCACACGTGTTTCATCTCTGTGAATGGTCTGTGGATGGTGGTGGTCTCACTGAGATGTTCTTCCCAGTGACTCAGCCAGGGGATTTTTTGGGCTACGGATCATGGAAAACACGACTCGAAATTCCTGAAAACTAAGAATGCATATTAACTCACGTAACGAAAGTCCCCAAAAGGGCCATTTCTGTGCTGGTTTAGCTCTGGCTCCATGGTGTATCATGGACCCTGTTGCTCGTATCTTTTGGGCTTGGCCACCCTCAGGGTGTGTCACTCAGGCTAACTGCCATCCGGGTCACAAGATGGCTACCGGTTTCAGAAAACACATCCAGGCGTTCTCACAGTCCCAGGCAGGAGCACAGATCGTCTCTTCCTTGTGTTTCTTTTTAGGAGCTAGGAGGTCTTTCAATAAGCCACTCCTCGTCTCCCACAGACTTCCCCTTATAGCTCGCCGGCAAGAAGCATGCCGGTGCCCGTGGCTGAGCCAAGGCAGGTGAGGCAGTGGGACCTCATGAGCTGCTTGGGCCAGTCCGGACTCACCTTCTGGAGCTGTGGCATGGGCCCGCCTCCCCTGCACACCTTGGGAGGGTACCTGGAAACCAGACTACTGTGAGAAGAGAGAGGGATATGTCTGCTGTGTAGACAGGGCCCCTCAGAAAGCCTCAAAAGGACCTCCAGGAGACAGTGCCATTTCTGAGAGCCCCTTCTTCAGCGCCAGCTCGGCCTGGGTGCGGGCTGTTTTGAGGGGGCGTGAGGAAGCCTTCTTGTCGTTCTGGAGTCAGACCCCTGGTTGTGGGGTGGCCCCTCCACCCTCTCCTCTGGCTAATTCTGAGACTTGAAGTCAGCAAACGGTCAGTTTTATTTAACAGGGAACTGGCTTTAAGCATCCACACGCACCTATGTTTCATCCCCCAGAACTGTCTGTGGATGGTGGTGGTCTCATTAAAATGCGGGTCCCAGTGACTTGTTCATGGTGGGAGTGGGAAGGTTAGGCTTAGGCTTAGGCTTAGGGTTAGGGTTAGGGTTAGGGTTAGCTCAGTGAGATGTGTTTTTTCGGTCCCAGACTCACACAGGGAAACGAAGAGCCAAGCACAATTATTTTGGGAGATTCGGTCTTTGGATGCTAGCACAGAAGAGAAGGTTTTTTTAAAAAACGAAAGCGTGGATGAGTCCCAGAGAACAGCCACGTCTCTGAGCCTTGGTGAGTCATCCCTGCCACCAGCAGCCACCTGCCGTCTGACTTCCCTTGCCGCGCCCGCTGCGGAGGCAGAGCCGGTCGCCACGGCAGTGCTGCCTTCTTTGCTCTTGGATGGGTGGCAGCTGTCTTGCGATTCCTCCCTGTGCCCTCGGCTCACCTGTGCTCCAGGGCCACTTCCTGTCTCGGTAGGCAGCTTACAGGAGGCTCGGGCCTGAGCTCTGCCTGGTTCCTGGCCCTCGTCGTCATGGACCCCGTTTCTTGTCTCTTTCCCCTGCCTGGAAGGCTTTTCCCTTCTGTTGGGGACCCTCTGCCACTCAGCCCTCAAGGCCAGCGAGACACCTGCCCTGATGCTCATGCATGCATGTGTGTCCCCAGCACCCGGTGTGACACCTGCCCTGAGAGACACTCGTGGGGTGTGTCCCCAGCACCCGGTGTGACACCTGTCCTGAGAGACACTCGTGGGTGTGTGTCCCCAGCACCCGGTGTGACACCTGCCCTGAGAGACACTCATGCGTGTGTGTGTCCCCAGCACCCAGAGTGACGCCCTACTCTTTTTTTTTGAGTTGGAGTCTCACTCTGTCGCCCAGACTGGAGTGCAGTGGCT
>NW_007246550.1:136144-150821 GCF_000164805.1 Carlito syrichta
CTCACCTCAGCCTCCCAAAGGCGCGGGATTACAGGCTGAGCCACCGAGCCCGGCCGACGCCCTACTCTTACAGACACTCATGCATGCGTGTGTGTCCCCAGCACCCAGAGTGATGCCCTGCTCTGACAGACACTCATGCATGTGTGTGTCCCCAGCACCCGGTGTGACACCTGCCCTGAGAGACACTCATGCGTGTGTATGTCCCCGGCACCCAGAGTGATGCCCTACTCTTACAGACACTCATGCATGTGTGTGTCTCCAGCACCCGGTGTGACACCTGCCCTGATAGACACGCATGCATGTGTGTGTCCCCATCACCCGGTGTGACACCTGCCCTGATAGACACGCATGCATGGGTGTGTCCCCAGCACCTGGTGTGACGCTCACGCTTACAGACACTCATGCATGTGTGTGTCCCCAGCACCAGGTATGACACCTGCCCTTATAGACAATCAAAGCATGTGCATGTCCCGGCAACTGGCATGATGCCCGTCCTTACAGACAGTCATGCATTCGCGTGCCCACATCACCCAGTATGATGTGCCCCCTTGTAGACACCCATGCTTGTGTGTGTCCCAGCACCCAGTGAGGCTCCTATCCTTGTAGACACTCAATGCACGTTTGTTAGCTTAAGAAGAGTTTACCAGTGGGTATTTGATTCTGCAGATTCACGTCAGTGCACCTTAAGCTTGGGATAATAATGTTGAGACGTGCCAGTGTTGTCCAAGGACACGTGTGGAGTATTCGAAGGTTGACCGGCTCTGGTTCCTATCCTCAAGGACCTGACCTTCATGGGACAGAGAGACTCAGGCGCCCCCACTGAGGTGTGGTTGGATGTATACCGTGAGTCTAATTAAGTGCAGGAAGAGGAAGGAACCGTCTGTTTCACTGTGGGGTTGTGGGAGGCTTCGGGGCTTAAAGGATGGATCTCATTTCCACGTGCAGCAAAGGACGTCTCAGGCTGAGAAGGTGGACAAATACGTGAAGATGTTTCTTTTCAGCGGCATCTACAGAGAATTTAGGAAGAATGTAAGGATGGGGCCACCGATGCACCCGCTGCAGGAATAGTAGAAAGACGAGGCATCTGTTGAGACGAGGGTGAGCCCGTCCTGAGAGGGCAAGCTATGCTGCAGGAGCAGGCAGCATAGCCAGCAGGGTGTCTGGGCGGCTCATCCACCAAGGGGGTTATCCTCGTTCCATGTCTCCTCACTCTAAAACTCCACTTGAACGTGGTGATCATGGAGGCAGAGGAAACGTGACCTCTGGGAAGCCCCCTCTTCGCCCAATGCTCCTCTGGGACCCATCCCTTCTGGCGATGCCTGCTTGGCTGGAGCTGGTCCCAGCACCCTGGCATCCAGGGGGCAGAAAGGACAGTCTTGCCACGTGGGTGGGAGTAGAGATACCTGGCAAGCAGCACTGCCCGTCATCCAGATGGCCAGGTGGGACCCGCCTGAGGGGACTGGCCAGGGCCGGCGGCTCACTCTCCGCCGGTGGGAGGTGTGGTGGTGGGTGGATGTGTGTGTGTGTGCGTGCACGTGTGTGTAGGGAGGTCATGCGTGCTGCATGCGGGGAGGAGGGAACTGCTTGCTTTTTATTTTTTTAATTTTAATTAATTTATTTATTATAAAGATGTGGAGGACAATTCGGGCTGAAGTTCTCTGTCCTCTAGCCTTTCGTGCGGCAGTCGCTGACCAGCACCCTGGCTAGACACTGACTTCCCGCGTCCGAAGCCCACAGAAGACCGCGTCTGTCTCTCTCCCCTGCTTTCCCTCCCTCCCTTGGTCCCCTCCTTTCCTCTTCATGGCTAACATCAGCTTCGTATTGTGGGTAGTTTCAGGCTGACCATGACAGCACAGAGCTCTCCCACTCTCCCAACACCAACTTTTGCTTCCCTGAGGTTACCATCGGGTGCAGTCCTGCTTCAGGTTGGGGTGTTAAGCCCCTCGAGGACCACACCCTTCTGGACCCAGGGCTTCCTGGAATCCCTTGGAGGACGAGGAATGGTGGTGGTCTTCGCCTGAAGGCTTAAAAGTTGTGTTTTCTTTCGTGTGTCGACATGCCTGGGCTTGTGCAGAGGCCAGTAAGGCCAGCCATCCGGGACTGTGAACAGGAGGTTCTGAGGGCCCTTTCGGTGTGAGGAAGAGTGGAAGTGAAGGTGCCCAAATGGCTGGGGCCAGGGCCAGGGGGTGCTGGAGGGAGGGAGGCTTTGCGCCCAGCAGGAATTGTGTCTCCGGAGTATCTCTCTGTCTCTGTCTCTCTCTCCCGCTTCCTCTCCCTTTTTCTCTCTCCTCCCTCCTTCCCTCTCTCCCCCTCCCCACTTATCTGACAGGGAGAGGGGTGGTGACAGCACAGTGGGAAGAACACTCAGTGGTACATAGGCCAAGGTGTGGCGGGGGACATCTCGCACCCGAGGTGTACCGGCCTGAGAGACCCAAGAGATTTAAAAAAAAAAAAAACACTCTAAGAGAACTATTACTATATGAATTCCTACCCCACGTTCACTGTATTTGTTTGCAGTGTTTGAACTTAGAATTTTGTTAAGTTTAATTTTTGTTTGTCTCATAAAATAACCGATTGCTTCTGCAACTGCTGCTAGCAGTATGTGAATGTCAAGTAATAAACCCCTCCCGGACATTCCTTTGCTTAGCCTGCCTGCTGACATTCCACTCTGCTCATTTAGCAGCTCCCCCGCCAATCACAGGTAGCTGAGCGGACCAGACCAATCCCAAGTGCCCCCGTACCCATTAGGAGAAATTATCCTATCATGTAAAAACAAGTTTAAAGTTCTTTCCCCTCCCTCTGTAATGATGTATAAAAACTGCTTGCCATGCTGGATCAGGGCTCTCGTCCTTGAAGCTGCTGCTTCGGGCGTGAGCCCAGACTCGAGCCTGAATAAAGACCCTTGTGTGTTTGCATCAGAGCTGGCTCTTTGTTGGTCTCTTGGATTCTGAAATTTGGGTTTAACAGGCCCAGGGGTACCATGGCCTGAGCCAGGCCCAGAATCACCTGGGCAGGAGACAGGCTCTGTATGAGAGCCTGAATGACTCTCTTCAGCACACCTGAGCCCTTTTTTGAGGACCTCCTGGGGAAGAGCTGGGCAGAGGTGGTGGTATTGGGGGGTACAGGGTGTGACACCCATTGCCCATCACAAGGGTCATGGCCGACACTCCTGTGACCAAAGACAGGTTAACAAGGGAAAAGCATAGCAGATATCTCAAATCTGAGCTTTGTGTGATGTGCAGGTCTCCAGAAATGAAAACCCGAGAATCCGGGGAGGCAGCTTCTGTGCTTCGACTTGTTGAATGGGCAGCGTGTAGGAGGGTGGCCGGGAGGGGTGTCACCTAACAGTAATGGACTGAGCCTACCAGGTCCATCTGCTCGGGTTCTCTCTGGCCTCGGTGCAGCCTGCCTTCTGCCCGGACATGAGGGTCTTCTAGGAGAAGGGAGAGTGACCTTTCTGGGCTCTGTAGCTGGCTTTGGGGACAGAGGTTCCAGGTTCATGGCCCGCCTTGGGGAAGAGGAATGCCGGTTTCCACGCCTCGCTTCTGGGGAGAAAGATGGGTGGAGATGGGATGGGGCGGACTGAAGGACCTTGCCTCCGAGGCCTTCTGACCTCCTTAGTTCAAAGCGCTCGGAATGCCAAAGTGCCATGCTTTGGGGCATCCCATCCTGAGCCCCAATGGGGGTCACAAGTTCCCCTCAAAATTCTGTGTTGTTGCCATCAGCCTCTGTATCCCCATGGCAGGAATGGTTGGGCAAATCTAAGTGACACCTACATGTGTGAGGCTCTGGGCACTTGGTTGATATCATTGACTCCCTCTGGACCCCTCAGTGAGGGAAAGTTCCAGAGGCCAGGACCCAAAGAGATGGTGTGACTGTGGCCTGGGATCCTCAAAGATGCAAGCCACCCACCTGAGATGGCTGGAGGGCCAGCCGCAGGCACCCACAGTTTGGTCCCAAGGCTCTCGGGCTGAGGAGAGGGGCTTCCACATGGGAAGGGGACACCATGTCTCACCCAAAGAAGGAGCTCAGGAAGGGGAGGTTTGGGAGTGTCACCCTCAGAAATGAAGCCAGAAACAAGAGCGTGAAGGAGCTTCTGGGACTGTCCCAGAGAGAAGCCAGCAATCGGGGCCTAAGGACTGTGGTATTCTACATATTTTGGAAGATGACCGATGTTGGAGCCTGTCGCTTGGTGAGGCCTGGGGGCTCGTCTCTGGGGAGAGTTTAGGGCTGGGGTGCCAAGCCATCCTCGGGGGAGAACTTGTAAGGTTGGCCACAGGCATGGGGAGAGGAAGGGCATCCCTGGGCTTGGGTGGGAAGTGCTGATCCAGGAACAGAACTGACCTTGGGCTTCTCTCTCTTGGCAGGGGAAGAGCCATGTGCGTGTGCAGCCAACCATTCAGGGCTGGAGCCACTCCACACGCTCCCAGCGACTCATTCCAGGGGCTTCTGCCATCTTGGTCAAGGGCAGCATGTCTCCTGGGTCCCAGGCTAGAACGCTGAGATGTTTTGTGAGGCATCCTTCAGGCCTCAGGGGTAGCCTTGTACTGAGGGCCAGTGAGGTCAATGACTGGACAGCATCAGTGCCCTGCAGATGTGCTTGCGTTTGTGAGATGGGCGTCATTCTTCCTGCTTTACAAATGATGGAACTGATGCTGGCTGAGATGAAACGGCTGATTCCAACTCAGACAGGTCTGCCACAGTGGCCATGTCCTTCCCACACCCACGCTGCTTCTCAGATCTCGAGTTCGTCCTCCCATGAGATCAGTGGTTCTCCAGGAATGGCCCGCAACTGCCTGCCTCAGAATCACCTGGCTGGTAGGAAGTGTCGAGGACGAGTCTGGATCCAAGGAGTAGGGTCTCTGGGAGGGGACCACCTTCTGCCTTTGTGACCGCCCATGCCCGGGACCTTCTGTGTGGCCAATGGATGTCTCTAAGGTGCTGGAGATACAAAGGCCCGGACTGGGTCTGATTTCTGGGATTTATCTCAATGTTTCTGCCACCTGCTCTGTAAGAGAAGACTGAAACAGGGGAGTCATGGCTGGACACTTCATGAGTGTCCCTTCCAAAGCGAGATTCGTCAGAACTGAGCAGCAGGGTCGCCCAGACAGGACACTGGAGCATCGGCGGTGACCCATGGAGCAGCGGGCCCTGGTCTACCTGGAGCTATTTTTTGCCAACCACTGTTACTGTCTAGAAAAGATGTCACCCATGCGCAGGTTGGACTTTGAGGGTCATTTTAGAGCAGACTTGGGTCCACAGATGTGGCTATTGGAAACAGCTGCCACTTGCTGAAAGTTTGTCATCCACCGGGCACTCTAGAGTTGCAAAGCACCTGGCGTGCCTCAACTAACAGCCTTACGAGTTGAATATTGATATTATTCCCTCTGGTTGGTACAGAAACTGAGGCGTAGAGAAAAGGTTTTGAATCGTTTGCTTAAAGTCTCATAGCCACTGGATCCAGGATTCAAATCCAGTCCAAGGGACTTAATACTCAGTGGCTGTCTGCGTCTACCCCAGGATAGCCAGTCTTGGGCTCATGAGTAATGCTCTTGAGAGTTTTGGTTGAATAGATCAACCAACCCTTAAGCCAACTGGTGCTTATAGTTCACTGAGGCGGAGATGCTGCTCGGAGCTTAATTACTCAGTGTAATTAAGAAGACAACTCATAGGCAAGAAACTGTCATGGCTCAAACAGGCTTGCTGGGGATTTTGCTCTGTGGCCCGTGTGTGTGTGAGTGTGCATAGAGTGTGTGTCATGGGGAACAGGTGGAAGTAAGGAAGGAGACAGGGGTGAGGGGCAGGGGCAGGGAGGTGGGTGGCTGCAGGACCTGGCTCCCAAGGCACGGGGACCCGCGTGTTCCCCCGGCTGGTGAGAGGAGAGACTCCCTCCCGCACGGGGGCGGTATGCCTAACCACGTGGGCCGCACAGTAGACGAGCTGGGGAGCTTTAAATGAGACCCACGCCAGGACTCCACCGAAAGGCACCGATTTAATTGGACCAGGCTGGGGTCTGGGGGCAGACCAGCTGTTTTTCGAAGTCCGCCTTGCGCCCTCAGCCGTGATTCTAGTGACAATCCCAGCTGAGAGCCGGCCAGGCCTGCTGTTCCAGTGCCTCCTCGGCCCCCTGTCTGAGTCCTGACCACAGGTCTTTCGACAGGCTTCTAGGAGCTGTCTCCTTGTCCTTGCTTTTGTGTGACCGAGAGCCAGATGACCACGTCCGGCTGCGTGGTGAGGCCAGCACCTGCCGCTGTCAATCTGGCGGTTTCATCATCTCTGCCCCGGGTATTTCCAGCGTGTTGTCACTGCATCTGGATGGATGGTTTGTTGTGTTTTGCTCTGTGGCAACTTGTGCAGTCACATGGGGATGCGTGTGCGGTGCTGGAGTTTTTTTTCCGGTAAATATAGGCTGGGTGAGCTTATTTGCCGCGGTGATGACCTCTGGTTGTTGTGGACCAGAGAGGCGTCCATGGCTCCGCTCTCAATGGTTGTTGGGAGTGACTTCAGGGAAATTGCCCCTAGGAGGCTGTCAGTGAGGTCCAACCTGCAGGAAGTGAACAGGATTCGCTCTAGGGTAATCAGAAGGCCAGAGGGCCAGGGAGGGTAGGGCTTTGTGGACGCCAGGCTTTCCCACCCCTACAAATAGGAGACTACGTTATCTGAACCATGTGAGGTTAGGGGCAGACTTCCTGTCCCCTCATTCCTAGACACTCCAGAGCGTGTGAAGACGGTAGTTCTCAGTCTTGGGTGCACACACTAGGGTCTAATTCCACATAAGAACCTTCTGAGGAGGTTAAAAACAAAACCAACAGCTTTTTAAAATTTAATTTTAATTTTTTAAACATATTTTTTATTTTAAAATTGTGGGGTACAGTTAAGGGTTAGGTACACAAATATGCATCGTTCAGGCACCCTTGTTGATAAGGGGTGTCCCCCTGTCCCCAGACAGATATCGACTACCGTTAATCCCACCTCCCTTCCCCTCCCTGTCCGCCCCCATAGTTTCCTGCCACTGTCAGTCATTTTCTTATAGTATTACGATCGATGTTCAAGGTCCACTTATGAGTGAGAACATGTGATACTCAGATCTTTGTTTCTGTGAGAGATCACTCAGTATTATAAAACCAAAAACTTTGGAACAACCAAATCCCAGCCTTTGCCTTGGAGCAGTTGAATGAGAGTGTCCGCCTGGGGCCCGGGACCTGGCATTGGTAGTTTTTGAGGCTTCGCAGATGATTCTGATGCCAACCAAGGTTAAGAACCCCTGTGTTAAGGGATAAGAGAGGCTTAAAAGTTAAGGGGGGGCTCGATACACTTGCAAGGACGTGAGAAGGGTCAGAAGGCAAGGTCGGGGAACAGTCACACACAACAGCTTTGGAAGGGAATAGTTAAGTCTAGCTGGTTCCAAGAACTCAGCTTAGCCCTAAGAAACGGATGGCCAGTCTCCAAACATCCTCACAACCCTGGTCGCGAGCTGCCTGCGTGATCACGGGGCTTGGGTCCAAGCTGAGCCGATGAGGGCAAACCTGGCTCTTCTGTGCCGGGGACTTCGGCGTCACCCCGATTGCCAGTGATGCCAGTGGATGGTTGCCAAGGAGCTAGGATCGTGCTGGGGGTGGAGGGCATGGTCGTTCTTCGGTGGGGGGGATGGGCTGAGGAACGTGGACTTCTGCATTTGTGATTCTACCAAGGGGACCTGACCAGACGCGATGCCATCGACTCACATCCTAGCTGAGCAGATGTGGGCTGATTGGTCAGGGAGTGGGCAATCCACGGGGACGTGTCTTGAAAATTTTTTGTTTCGAAATCGTTTTAAACTTACAAAGGAGTTGCCAGAATGGTATAAAGAGCTCCCATGCCCTTCTTGCCCTTCACCCAGAGTCACTGGTTGCTAACTGGCTACTCTGCTTGGCCCTGTCCGTGTGCACATAAATATTGTTCTTGGCTGGATATGGTGGCTCACGCCTGTAATCTTGGCACTTCGGGAGGCTGAGGCGGGAGGATTGCTTGAGCCCAGGAACTTGTGACCTGCCTGGGCAACATCGCAAGACCTTGCTTGTCTCTACAAAAAAAAGAAAAATAAAAAATAAAAAAATTACCTGGCCGTGGTGGCGCACGTCTGGAGCGCCAGCCACTCAGGAGGCTGAGACAGAAGGATGGCCTGAGCCCAGGAGGTCGAGGCTTCGTTGGGTTGTGATTGCGCCACTGTGCTCCAGCCTGGGCGACGGAGTGAGACTCTGACTCGAAAACAAAAATTGTTCTGGACCACTTGAGGATGAAGGGCAGGCCGTACCCCTGAACACTTGGGGTCTGGTTCCTAGGGACAAGGGCATTCTCTCACATAACCGCGTGGCGGAGGTGAAAGAGACCCGCTGAAGGGGGAGGGCAATGGCTGCCGCTATAGAGCTTGCTGCGGCGAGGGAGCCGGCCCCATCACTACCTCCTGGCAGAGACTCACCAGCAGGCAGAGGCGCGGAAGGCTCGGGACGGGGAGGGAGGGAGGCCTCCACGTGGCGCGACTGGAGGCCGTTGGCTGCGAGACAGAGAACTTGAAGCAGGGCATCCCAGGAGTGTGGTTGGAGCATACATTGGCTGCCTCTGGTGGGTCCTATGCTGGAAGCAGGGTCCAGACCAGGACAGCTGTCAGTCACCCGTCAAGTCCTGGCCATTTTGGGGCAGGTGTCCAAAGATGGATGTGCAGACACCCTTGTTCAGCTTCCTGGATTGCCATAGAGATAGCAGTCTGCCTTCCGTAAGTCTGACTTGCAGCCACTGGCTTCCTGGGCTGGTTCTTGTAGGTCAGGGGTGGTCTCCTGGCCAGAATGCCACAGGGTGTGGGTCTGGGTCCTGTGTTCACATGAAGTCTGGCCCTTGTCCATGTGTCTAGTCGGTCTTTCAGTGAGACCAAGTTCGGGTTTAGCTCTGGGATCACAGCGTCGTCTCACATACACTCCATATTCAAACGTGGCCCCAGTCTTAGGAGCCAACGTCCAGCCCTCCACCCCACCTGTGCCGTCAAGGCCCAAGCGTCGAGTGTGGTGGCCACGTCTCCTTAATCTCCTTGAACCTGAAACAGCTCCATGGCCTTGCCTTGTCTGTCAGGACCCCTACACTTCCGGCATGCACAGGCCTACTGTTTATGGTGGGGACGCCCTTGAAGACACACATGTCTGAGAGCTGGCTGGGTGGTGTGCCCACGGCCAGTGCCCCTCCGGGCCTCGCTCCTTGAGTCTTGTCCCAGGGACTCTTGGAACAGTTTGGGTTTGTGCAGTCCAAGTAACCGAATAATCTGCCCCGCCTCGAGGACACAGAAAGTCACGTCTGCACATCTGCAGCCAGGAAGCCCGTAAACAGAGAGCGGCACCCATGGTCATGTCTGATAACAGCTAATCCTTCACAGGGCCAAGAGGGTTTGTGAAATATGTCTTGCTTCCAATTTTGGAAATATGTCCTTTCATCAGCTTGGCCTCCCCTGCATTTCACGGCCGGAGACGTTGGTTCCCCCTTCTTTCTGCCCTCCCCACCTCCTGCCTGCTCCGGTTTCCCCTCTCTGCAAAGATACCAGAAACATTTTCCAGGCCTGAGGGGAGTGGGCCAGGGTGTCGTTCTTTCTGGTTGGGGTGCAGCAGCTGTGTGTCCTGGGACGGCTGAAGTGGGCCTGTGTTTTGTAAGAACGTCAGGGACGCAGAGAAAGTTGTGTTTTGAGCCCGGATAGCTTTGGAGGCCGACCTGCCGCTCCGTAAACATTCCCCTCTTAGGAACTCCGCGCTGCTGTCAGAGCGCGATTTCTGGGTCTGTCAACAGCCCGGCTGGTGGCTAAAATCTCCCCCTCACCCTCATCCCTCCTGACACACCGAGCAATAACAAGTTTTTGTTTATGGAGGATTGAACTAAAATAAGTCTGCCATGCGCAGTGGCTGGGGCGGGGGTGTTTGGTGTCGGATTGTCCGGCTTAAGTCTGTGCTATCGAACTGCGTGTCCCTGGGTCAATCTCAGGTTCCTCTGCAGTGGAATGAGGACAATATCAGCTGGGCCAGAGTGAAGACGAAATGTCATGATAGGTGGTGGCATTTAGCACAGGGACTGGCATAGAGCAAGCCCTCGGTGATGTGGGTCATTGCAATTTCCTCGCTGATTCCCGAAGTGGAGAGCACGTGTGTGTCTTGGTGGCCGCTGTGGAAAGGGCCTGGGCTTTGTGTTACCCAGATGTGGATTTCAATCCCGGCCATGCCCGCCACTGGCTGGGTGATGCTGGGCGGGTGGGCCTTCTGGAGCCTCACTGTGCCCATCTGTAGGATGGAAATGGCGCTGCCGCCACAGAGTTGTCAGAGACTCCCGCAGGAAACCCGTGCAGCACACCCAGCACAGCGCCTGGGGCAGAGTGGACGCTGGGAAGGGCGCCTGCCCGCTGTTCTCTCCCCTCGACCCTCCTGGCCCCGCGCAAGCCCGTCTCATCGTTTGATCAGGAAAGACAGTTATTCTGACGCGTGTCAGGGCATCCATGGGCTTAGGAGTCCTTGGGATCATTGTCACTCTACTCGTTTCCCATCTGATGGGCACTACCCCAAAGGCTTGGAGGTCCCCAAAGGCACGTCGAACGTCCTGAAGGCCTGGAACCCCCGAAAGGCCTAGAATGTCCTAAAGGCCTAGAACACCCCGAAGGCCTGGAAGGCCTCCAAGGCTGGGAACCACCCAAAGACCTGCAGCGCGGAGGCCCTAAACACCTGGAACGCCCTGAAGGCCTAGACCCCCCCCCGAAGGCCTGGAACGCCCTCCCCAGGACAGACTGCTTGCAGTTTTCTCAGACCCAGACAAGGGAAAAGTGTGAGACAGACCCAACGCGTATTGTATGCCTCCTTCATTCCCCTCTTTCCCTTTGTTGCTTCTGGACTGGAGGTCCAGGGCCTCCCCAGGGCCAGCATGGTCTCCTGCAGGACTCCTCCTTCCCTCTTCCCCGTCTTCTAGACCTTTTCTTCCCTGTCACCACATTTAAGTGGCTGGTCTTCAGTGGCACCTCCAGGACCTGCGGGAGACGGTGCGTGAAGCCGGAGGCTCCTGGCAGCCAAGGAGCAGCGGGTGATACTCGTTCAGCAACGGAAGGTGACATGTTGCTTTGTGCTGGGAATTGCCTTGCTTCCCGGACAGAGTCCTCAGGGTCTTGGAACCCCAGACACGTGGGATGAGGGAGTCTCCAAAGCATGCAGTCTTCCTTGTCCTCTACTGCTCACACCCTCAAGGTCGGCAGCAGAGCCTGGGTTGAAGCTGAGGCTTCAGGCCTCCAGTCCGGATTTCTTCCAGTCTCAGGCACCTCGGCCGCAGGTTGGGAAGATGACGCCGGCTGGCTGAACTGATCTGGCCTTCTCCTCCACCATGAGCCGGGACTGAGGGTTGCGATCTCTCACGAATGTAAACCGCCATCCCAAACGTGCCAGTAACAGCTCGGAAGGGCGAGTCTCAGGTGACCATCTTTTGATTTAATATTTCAAATATTTAATATTTCTTTTTTCCAGACTTAAAAACTAAGCCTTGTTCATTTGCACGGGACCAATAGATGCTAAGTTGCAGGAAAGGCCATTTTAGTTCCAAAGCCAGACATGTCCAGTTAACCCACGCTGAGGATGAGCGCTCCTTCTTGAGTGCCTGAGTTCTTCTCCCCATCCGAGAGGTTCCCTGCGACTCCCCTGGGCCTTCAGACCTGTTGGGAGCCAGAGGGGAATGTGGTGCTGTAGCCCTTCCCTCCCACTGAAAGCACTTCCGCAGCTGGCCACCCTGAGGGGCGATTTTTCTGAGGTCCCTTCTAGGTTGCAAAAATGGAACCCGAGGAGAATGATGAAATGACCTCACGAGCGCTGATGGGGAGAACGAGGCCGGAGACATGTGAGGCTGGGGAGTGGAAACGGGAATCAACGAAAGGGCGGGTGGGTTAAAGACCACAGAAGAATGAGGAGAAAGTTCCGGGAGCCCAGCCTCCCTAAAGACAGAGGGGAGAGGCTGCCGAGGCCAGGCTTGCCCTCCCGCCCCCGCCCCCCGTCCCCACGAGTGTGCCTCACCACTCTGGACTAGGAAATGCCAGCGAGCCCCTTGGAAACCTGGGCTCACTCCCCATCCGCACGCGTGTGCTTCATGACTCTGGACTTGAAAACGCCAGCGTGTCCCTCAGAGAGCCAGCAAATGCCCATCTGAATAGCATCTGCCTCTTTGGACTGGCTGTGGGAGAGGTGAGTAGTTCACCAGTGAACTTGCAGAAAATTTTTTTCCGTTTTCTTGTTCCCAGATAAACCTTTAAGCAGGAAAGAACACACAGACCTCTCCAAGGTGGGACTGTGGGAGTCCAGGTTTGTAAATCCGGTTTCCTATCTGGACTCTTCAAAGGAAATCTTCCCCTAAGGCAAATGGCCTGGCCAGCAACTCACACACCCTGAGCAGCCCTTTGAAATTCTGTCTGCAGATAACTGAGGGGTCAGCCGGCCTGTCTTCCTGAGAGCATCCTGTTGTCTGTGACATAATCCAGAACAGTCCCCAAGGTGTCTGATGAGATGTGCCTTTTGGAGGAAATTAAATGAGGATTATAACACATTTCACGTTGTGTTTCACACAGAGACCTTTAATCTTGCACTCCTAGATATTTTAGGATTCTAAAATTGGAAGACAATTAAGTCTTCAAGTTCAATGTAGGTTGAACTATGGGCTAGTGAGGGTTCAGGCACTACCATCTTTTCTGCTGAGTTTGTTTTTTATTGACACAAAGTTTTTTTTGTTGTTGTTACCCTGAAGCCCAAGCAGATTTAAGGCTATAAATAGCTAAGACCAGATTGTCAGGAGTTCAACTCAAGTCAAGGCTAGCCTGGGACTCAGGGTGAGGGAAAGTGTGGGTACATACGTGTGCTGATCTCTAAGTTGAATATCCAAATCACGGTTTTAGTACAAGATATCAGAATCACATGAGATCTGTTTAAAATGCTTGCTTAAAATATTCCTTGGCTGCACCCAATCCCGCTGGATCAGAGGTTTGGGTGCGGGTGGCCTAGACCCTTACCTTACACAGTTTCTCTATGCGATTCCAATGCACACCAGTGGTCGGTTTTAACCAGACTCAGATCCTACGGCTACCAGGATGTGTTTATCTCCAACCCAGATGTCAAATTCTTGGGAGAGAGACTGATTGGCTTCATGTTCCTGTTATCTCTTGCTGAATAACAAGTCATCCCAACACTCGGTGGCATAAAACCGCAACTTTATTTTAGTTCCTGATTTCTGGGTCAGAAGTGTGGGCCGGCTTGGCTGGGGAGCTCCTCTCTGCTCCTTTCCTGGCCCTATCTCTGCTCCACACAGCATCCGTGGGGGCTGCAGAACTGGGAGGAGGGACCCACTCCCAAGATGGCGCATTCACATGCCTAGATTGTTGGCGTCGGGTCAGCTGGAGGCTTTCCTGGATCACCCGAGCAGAGACTCCAGTTCCTCTCCCTGGGGCTGTGGGCTCCCTCACTGTGCCGCTGGCCGGGTTCCAAGAACAATGTCCCGAGAGACTAGGATGGAAGCTGCCACGCTTCTTTTGATCTAGCCTCAGAAGGCAGACAGTATCACCCCTGCCATGTTCCATTGGCCAAGAAGGAGACAAGCTCAGATTCAAGCACAGGAGAAACAGACTCTCTTCTCCATAGGAGAAGGGGTACCTGCAGAGAAGAGGCAAAGCCACAGATGGCAGCCATCTCTGAAACCTTTCTACTGCATCCTGGTGGGGTCAGATTTTTTATCCTTGGATCCATCGGTCATGGACCTGGGGATGGGAACACCATCTAGACTCAGCCACTGGGGCCTTGTCCTGGCATTTTTGGGAGGGCACTCATTAAAGGGGAGACGTTTGATAAATTTTGAAGGCATCCCAAGAGATGTTTGATGCTTATGGAATCTTACAGCTCGTCTGTTCTGAGCTCTGGCTTGGGTCAGGAACTGCCCTGGGGCACTGATTATCCAGCCTTTGCTGGAGCTCTTCTGACCTCTCCATGGGGCAGCCTGTTCCCTTCTGAGACAGTTACTGCTGTCCAAGCCTGTTCTGGTCGTCTGGAACTCCTGCCTATCATCTACTGGAACAACACTTGGCTAGGGAACGAGCTTTTGGATTTTTGAGTTTCTCTACCAGTCGGACACTCTCTAAGGCTTGGGCTTGTGTGTGTTTTGTGTTTTGAGCCTCAGTCCCTGGCTCATAACAGGTGCCCAGTAGATGCGTGTTGACTGTTCTTGAATGAATAAGCACATTTACTTTTCTTCATCTGATTGGACAGCGAAGTTGACTTTGATGTAGATATCAAGTCTCTGTCAAACAGTTCATTACTGTCATATTTTCTCCTAGCTAAAACCACCTGATGTGGTTTATGGTTCAAATGCAAGTGGTACAATAGCAAAAACACGGAACCAATCACGTTGCCCATCAAAGCTGGACTGGATAAAAAAATGTGGGACATATACACAATAGAATATTATGCAGCCATAAAGAAGGGCAAACATGAGGACTTGACAGCAACTTGGATGGATTTAGAGTCTATCATACTCAGTAGTCTATCACAGAAACAAAGAACAGAATTCCATATGTTCTCACACATAAGCGGACCTTGAACAATAATCATAGTACTATAAGAAAGGGATTGGCTGTAGTGGGAAACTGTGAGGGGAGGGGGGG
>NW_007246550.1:150841-165498 GCF_000164805.1 Carlito syrichta
GGAGGGAGGGGCACACCTCATCAACAAGGGTACCTGCATGATCAACGTTTGTATACCTAACCCTGAATTGTATCCTACATCTTTACAATAAAACAAACAAACAAACAAATGCAGGTAATGAATCAAGTGAACACTGTCCTAAATATTAGTAACTGGTGGTAACGATTGAAGGTCATAGGAGAGATGTCGCTATTTTGGAGACAGGATTGGACTAGTCATAACCAGAAGCATGTGTTATGTTGTTGTTTGGTCAGGAGCAGCAACGATGACCCCCCAGGTCAAATCTTGTCTCCTGCCCGATTTGGTTTTCTTATCGCCTATGGCTACTTCTGTGTTGCAACAGCTGAACTGAGTTGTTCAGACAGAGACTGTATGGCCCTGAAGAGAGCCTAATACATTTATTATCCAACCCTTTATGGAAAAAGTTTGCCAATCCCTGGCAAAGGGCTCTCCCTGATCCCTTTATTCTTGGTGATTTTACTTGGCAAAATTTAAGAACACTTACCTCCATATGTCTGCATTTCTAGACTTTTCTCCCCACCAAAGTGGACTCTTCCTGAGCTTGTCCATGGTGGAGATTCAACTGATGCTGAACTTCTTAGGTAAAAACAAGGTAAAGGTCCTCTACCTGACCAATGAGTAGGACGAGACAAGGAACCAGAATCAGGGGCAGAGAACTTTTAGTGACAAGAACCTGGGTATGGGAGCCATCAAACTTAGATCTGTAGCAGACATTTGTTGTTCCTTAGCTGTCTAGGACCCAGCCCCTCTTTCTTCTGGTAGTAGCAATTTATTTTCTTCTCCCCCACCAAGTATTGTCTTGGTTGAAGCAAGGGTCTTACTCTGCCTTTTCTGACCCTACCTGAGGTTATACAGGTGACCCAACTGGGGTTGACTCAAAGATGGACAGGAGGTTAAGTTGGTGCATTCTGTGATGGTGACCTGCAAACCGTCGTCTCGTCCCTCTCGTTGCGTTGAACCCTGGAGATGCTCTGGTCCCTGCTCCTTTTCCAGCCAGATTTTCTAATCTTCTTTTTAATTCCGTGAGCTACCTGATGTTCTTTTAGTAGTTCCCTTTCCAATTAAAGTTATTAAATTGACTTCTATTGCTCACAACCAAGGACCCCAAGTGGCGCAAATCAATAATAATAATAAGCAAATGAAGCAATGTTCCAAGAAATGCAAATCGAAGCAAGTATTTTTATCTTCTATAATTAACAGAGATAACAGCAATGATGCGATTCCATTGTGTTGAAGGGGCAGAGAGTCAGGCATCCCTGTGATGCTTCACTGAGGTTGATAGCTGGTGTTTCCTTTCTAGAAATTATTTTTTGCAGTACGTGTCAAGATCATTCAAGAAGTTTCTATCTTTTGATCTAGCAATTCTGTCTCTAGGTATTTGTCTTAAGGCAGTAACAGGAGATGGAGATATAGATTTATATATATAGGAAGTATTCATTGTAGTGTTATTTATAGTAACGAGATATTGGAATATACTTAAATCTCCAACATTGGTAGGATGGTCAGATAAATTAAGGAAGGGGTATCATGTCATAGCTGAAAGTGTGGTCAGCCTGGCCTCCAGGCCTCTTCTGTAGCTGACCAACTGTGCAATTTGGGGTCAGTACTCAGATTTTCATGAGAGCAGCCATTCACAACAGCCCACACTGATACCCACCTGCTGTATCCACGTCCTTGTGTGGCACTCTGCCATGCTGGAGAGGCTGAGCTGGGCAGGCAGCAGGCTGTTGTGAAAATGCTGAACCCAACTTGAGTCAGACACCGGGGCTGCCGTTTTGCTCTCTTTTAGAGCAACTGTTTTGGGGGACTCCAGCTGCAGAGTTGGGAGGGCACTCAAGTAGCCCCATGGGGCAGGAGTTGAGGCCTCTTGCCATGTGAGTGAGTGGTCTTGAAAGCAGACCCTCCAGCCTCCGTCAAGCCGTCAGATGGAGCATACTGAGTAACTGGCTGACATCATGGCTGTAACCCTCTGGTTTCAACCAATCCACTCTCAAGTCCCTGACTGACAGAAACTGTGCAAAATAATAAATGTTTATTGTCTGAACCCACTAAATGTTGGAGTAATTTGTTACATGTTGATAGAAAATTAATACATCACCTGATAGGGTGATTATAAGGATTTAATAATACGATGCTTCAAAATGCTTTGCATATGATCTCTGAATTAATAAATATTTTATATATTAGTTATTATTATTAATATTTCATATATCCATGTGTTGAAATGTGGTGGAGATAATCAAGTGTGAAGAAATAGACTCACATGTTAAGAGTAGGGTGAGATAATGATAATGATATCTCTAGGGTGAGATTATGATAATTTTCTTTACTATGTTGTTTTATATTTTCCAAATTCTCTACAGTTACTGTTTCATTTTATATCTGTTGATAATTATATACCGTCTCAAAATATTTTTAAAAAATCACAGCTATTCCAAGTACTGTTTACGTTTTGACTGTTTTTGTAAACTGTAGGCTGGGACTCTGCAAAATCACTTTCAGGTGGGAGGGACATGCGAGAACTTTGGATGTCCCAAGAACACAGGCCCAAAAGGCCCTTGTCAACGTCAGTTTGGGTGTTAAAGTCCTTGGCCAGCCACTTCTGTAGACCGCAGTATTGTTAACAGGGCTAGGAAGTGCCCATGCACACGTGCGTGTGGGTGTGATGGTAAGTTGAATGGCAGGCCAACTGGGATGTAAAAAAAACAATGGCAGAGAGAAAGAAAACAATCTAATGTGTGGAGAGGCTGTGGTGGGAAGACGGTTCAGAGAGAGGAAGAGAGGAAGGGCGGAGAGCATCGCTGGAAATGTGAACCGTTGGGTGCCCAGCACTTCCGTAACTTGCCTTTTGTGTTCACAGCACCTCTGATGTGTGGGGCTTTGTGGACAGTCAATTTTAAGCACTTTGTGTGTGTGTGTGTGTGTGTGTGTGTGTGTGTGTGTGTGTATAAAATCTATCATCTATTATCTATCTGTCCATCTGTCTATCATCTATTCTATCTACCAACCTACCTATCATCTATCTAGTCTGTCTCTCTCTCTCTCTCTATTTAATCACCTACCTATTTGTCTATCTATCACCTATCTATCCTTTCTAACTATCATCTATCTAATCTACCTACCTACCTATCTTCTATCTATTCAAGCTATCTCATCATCATCTATTTATTCTATCTATCAATCTGTCATCTATTATATTTATCTATCTACCTATCATCTATCTATCTATCTTATATCTGTCCATCTATCTAATTTATCTAATATACGTGTGTGTGTGTGAGCATAATAATCCTCTCCTTCATTGGAAGGAAGAAAGAGTAGGGGTTCAGGAACTAGAGGCATGGTATCTCAGTCAGGATTCTTTGTGTGAAAGCAGAAGAAACCACCCCTGGTCAATGTACGCAAAAAAGGAGTTTGCCGGAAGGAGACTAGGCGCTAAGGGCAAACTGCAGTCAGGCCTCAGAAAGCCCAAGCAACAGCCTGACACTTGACGCTTCTTCAGCGGTCACTGCTGGGATTGTTCAGCTCTTGTGGGTCCTTGCGTCGCTCCTCTCTGGGTCCAGTTTTGAAGGACAGAACGAGTCTGTTGGCTTATCTCAGGACATGCACCCTTGGGGAAAAGTGGGACCTGCCTACTCTGCTGGCAGGAAGGGAGCGGTGTGTGACTTCTAAAGTAAAACCATGGTGCTGCTACAAAAAGACTAGAAAGGAAGGCAAGCTGGGGAAAACAATGGATGTCTACTCTGTCTGGGTTCTAGCTCCAGTTTGATACTAATTAACTATGTGGGCTTAAGTCATTTAACTTCTCTAAGCCTCCCTTTATTCATTTGCTACATGGAGACGATACTGCCTACCCTGGGTTTTTGCAAAGGTCAAATGATATAAGTGAAGGATTACAGGTTTCCTATCCTTATCTGAAATCTCAGAGCCAAGATGTATTTGAATTAAGAATTCTTCAGTTTTTATAAAGGCAAGGAGAGGCACAATATACTGTAGATTATAAAACTCCCATTGATTCAGCATCTTATAATTGAACAATAACATTCCTGCATTAAAATGGGGGAAGATGAGGACACGTGCACCTGAAATGGGATAAAGATGAGAAAGAATTTCAGGTCCGTTTTTGCTCTGAAGCTTTGCTGCCAAGTGAATTTGTTGGAAATATGCAAAAAGAGGAAGGGCGGAGAGAAAGAAAACAATTTGGCTTTCAGACCTTTCTGGATTTTGGAATAGTGATGAGGATGGCGGGTGTGTGTGGCTTCTATCATCCCTGGCTGATTTCTTCCCCAACGTGAGCTCCCTGTCCTTTCTAGTTGGTCTCTGGTTATCTCTCCATTTCTATAGGTTGATGAGGAAGAGACCAACATGGCTTCCTACACCCTTTGGAAACCTGGAGGGGGGCGGTTGAAGCTGGAAAAACCAGAGCGCCAACGAAAGGATCTCTCCCCTTAGAACTTGGTGCTCATTTCTGGGTCGGCACCTGATAGTCATGACCCAGTGGAGACCAGTGAATCATCCAGTCATGGGGTTTGGAGATGATTCAGCAAGTTCGAAGTCAGGAGTGCTTTTGGCTGAAGTCCTCTAAGGTACCGATTACACATCCAATTATGTAACTGGCCCTGAGGTCTGCATTGTGGTACAACCTGACTCTCACCCAAGCTAAGCATGCGAGGCAGGGCCCGCCCCTGTGCAGCGTGACCTCCTGGTGGACCTCAGGCCTTTGGAGCCCAGGGAACTTGCTCCTACCAAGATGGCTCTCTTTCTTCTCTTCAGAGGATGGAGGATGCATGGAGAGCCACCTCTGCCCATATTGACCCTCTCAATGTTGTCTTCTTCTGGACCAAGGTTAGGTATGATTTGGGGGACTTCCATCACTATCCTCTGACGTATTGTCAGCCATCAGGACAGAAGGGAGACTTCTCCAGACTGACTTGATTCCTAATGTCCAACATTCAATAATTAGAGGCAAATTATATGGAATACATCTTTGTCCTCTGCTCTTATACACAGTGTAGTGTGTTAGGACTGAAACTCATGAGCTTGGATTTAAGCCCCATCTCTGTTCTGACCATGAACTTGGCTGAGTCACTTTACCTTTCTAAACTTCCTTTGAGTCAATCAAGTGGGGTGGGGCACAGAGGGCTCCGCTAGCTTTAATATTCTACTATTATTTTGAGCATATTATTTTGAGTTCTCTGCAGACTTTTCTCTTTCACTCTCAATTTATCCAGCAAATATTGATCGAATACTTAACTGTGTGTACTAATTTAGGCATTGAAGATATTCATACAGTCTCTGCTCTTAGCTTATATTCTAGTGCAATAAGGCAGAAAACACATGTTAAGAGAGGGAATGGGAGGGTACTACAAGGTGTTATCATGACTACACCAGATGGTGGTCAGGGAAGCATTTGCAGAAGGAGGCAACATTTGAGAAGAAACCTGGTACTCAGTAGGAGTTGTTGAATATATGGTTGAACAAGAAGGAGTTGGTCATGGGACTCTCCGGAGGAAGAACATTCCAGGCAGAGGAAATGGCGATTGTAAAGACCTTGAGGTGGGAGCAGCCTTGGCCTATTTGAATGCCAGAAAGAAGGTCGTGGGGTGGAAACACAGTGAGGAGACATGCTCAGAGAGAAAGTCAGAGGTAGCTGGGCCTTGTGGATTGGGTTAAGAAGTTGGGTTTTATTCTGAGTGGGAAGGAGAACCAATGGAAGAGTAACACAATCTGATTGACGCTGTAAAAATATCATGCTGCAGTGCGATACCACTTCCCACCCACCAGAATGGCTAAAATGAAAAAGACAGCACCAAGCGTTGCAGAGGCCGTGGAGCATCTGGAACGCTCATCTACTGCTAGTGGGAGAGGAGACTGGTATGGCAAGTTTGGGACAGTGATTGACTGCATCTATAAAGCTGAATATATGAACACCTGATGACTCAGCAGTTTCATTTTCAGTTATAGACTCAACAGCTACACACTCTCACACACACACACACACACACACACACACACACACACACACACACAGAGGGTGCCAAAAATGTATACACATTTTAAGAGAGGAAAAAACTGTATTGACATTGCAATACTCAACCTACCAATAACAAAAGCTGAATACAGGTCACGTTCTGCAATTACAAAGTGCCCAAAGTGGTTACCATCAGCACCCAGACACTGGTGATTATGGCAAATTAAAAGTAATGCAGAGATAACATCTCTTAAAATGGATATACTTTTTTTTGGCACCCCTGGCATGTTGGCTTTTGCAAAAGATAAGCCTAAGAACGTTCATAACTCCGAATGGGAAACAGCACAGGTGCCAACTAAGAGTCAGACACAGGAATTATGCATGGTCATGAGGACTTTGGACAAGAACAAACAGGTTGCAGGTACGCATAACAACGCGGGTGAATTTCACAAACTTCATGTTGAGCAAAAGAAGCCAGTCTGAAGAGTTCAGACAATCTGATTCTATTTATAAGCAGTTCAGAAATAGGCACAACTAATCCCTGGTGTTGGAGGGCAGAAGCGTGGTTATCTTTGGAGAGCCTAGGAACTGAAGGGAGTGTGGAGGGCCACCTGGGTCCTCTTGACCTGAATGCTGGTTATGTGAGCGTGCTTGGTGGCTCCCTGCAATCATCCCTCTCCGCCTGTTGCCCCAGGTCAAGCGGGCCTCGAGCCCGGAAAGGCAGACTGAGGAATGTGGAGAACATTTATCCCTGGCCATCTGGGCCATGGTCTGCTTTCATGTTTACCATCACCGTTTTCTCAAGAGTGTTGGGCCATGAGATTCATCCATTTTATAGGTGAGGACATCTTAGTGACCTGCCCAAGGCGCCATGCTTCGTTCAGGGAGCGCTAGACTGCAAAGCTGGGTCCTGGGTGCTCTCCATGAGCCTGGCTGGGCTGCCCCTTCCTCCATGCATCCTCTCTGGATGGGACCAACTGGCTCCATCCAGCGCCAGGACTTGGAAATGCTACATTGCACGGGGCATTTGAGTCTTGAGACAAACCCAAGGAAAGCCAGCGTTTTGGCCATCATCTTTGCTTATATAGCCTTATCTCAATCACTTTTTATAAAAGCAATCTTTTTGATTGGGGAGACAAATATTCGAAAGTTTTTTTAAAAAACCACACAGGAAGTCCATTCAACTCTGGGGAAGAAACGGTGGTTTCTGGTGTCCGATTTCCTAGTCCCTCTGCTGGACACATGGCATTGTGTATGGCACATTTTTGTTCTAGCCACAAAATGGTGTGAATTTTCAGTCACTGACTAATGAAATAAGTCAGTCTTGCAGACGAAAGGAAGGGGAAATTTGGAAGGCAAAAGTATCTCCTTGCAAAGTTGTTGAGAAACTGAAGTCTTGGCCACCATCGCGGGGACTGAGCTCCTGGGGTGAGCGTCCTGTGCCTTAGCAGGAAAGAGCATGTCACTGTGTCCCCATGGGACGAGGACCCGTGGAGTCTCTGCTCCTGTCCACCTACAGCGAGAGCTAGTAGCTGGGCATTGTTTGCTGAGAGGCACTGGGAGTGCCGTCTTTTCAGCCCATGGAAGGGACCGGGGGTGCGGCAGCTGGGACAACTACATTCCCACTGAGTGCTCCCGGGGGGGCCCGGCCCCATTTTAGTTGTGTCTAATCAAGGGGAGGCTGATGAGTCTTCCTCCCTTAAAGGACCTCGGGGATCTGGAGTGGGAGTCAGGATTCTTCGAGGTGAGAAACCATGAGGGATTTCAACAAGGGAGCGACCTGGCCCTACTCGTCTTCCAGAATTAAGTGGGTTTATTCCTCTCCTGCCCCTGCCAGGCCTACTGCCTCAGCTGACACTGCTGGTGGCAAGGACAGTGCAGTGAAAAGCAGAGGATGGAACCGGGCAGGGAGGTGGGGCTTTTTTGCAGCCCGAGGAGAGATGGTCGCAGGCCCAAATGGCAGGCAGATCCGTCTTCACGGCTGTCTCTCCCCGCCCCTGCCCTGCCTTCTGCCCCCGTTGTTGGGTGGCGTATGTATGTCTATGTATGCCATTTCTCCTGCTCCGCAGCTTTTATTTTTGCTTTAAACATGCATGTGGCTGTCTCAAGTGCTTCCTCTTCCTCAAGCCTCGGGAGGGAGGAGACCCCGGAACTCCTAATTTGTACTTGGAGAGTCACGTCCTCGTGGGATCTGATGACCTGCCCGGCGCCTTCCTCCTCCGTGGTGGACATGGCAAGGTGAGGGGCTGGATCCCGGCACCTCCTCTGGTACCGACGAGCCCCGGAGTGAGGAAGGGGGGGGAGAAAAGCCTGCCCAGGGAAGGAGTCAGCAGGGGCGAGGCTGGCACAAGGACACCTTCGTCCCATGTCTCACTCTCATTTCGCAGATGGGGAGTGAAGGGCTAGGAAGGGACATGCACTACAGCGCCACCCCCACAGCCATCGAGCATTGGCCGCTTAGTGCACAAGACCGCTTTCTGTCCTGCGGTGGCCCCATGTGGGAGCGTGTTCACTTTCTGTGGCTGCTGCAACCCGTCACCACAAACTTGGTGGCTTGAAACAACAGCAACATCTTCTCTCCAAGTCCTGGAGGCCGCAAGTCCATCCTCGAGGTGGGCCACGCCCTCCAGGGCTCCAGGGAAGTTCTCTTCCTCACCACTCTCAGCTCTGAGGGGTCCTGGCATCCCTTGGCTCATGGCTGCAGAACACCTTCACCCGTCTCTCCCACATAAAGGCTCTAGACGTCTCTCTTCCTCCCCAGCTGCTGTAGCACCCATCTGGACGAGGACCATCATGCCCTCTGCAGGGACCAGCACGCCCTCCCCATGGCCGTCAACCCTTCCCCGATGCACCTCCCCTCCCCACACCATCCCACACATGTGTCTGCTAGCTCCTTTGGGCTGTGCCCTAGATGCCTGCACTGCCATGCGGTCACACACGCGACATGTGTTTGTTGGCTGCCCACTCCAGGCCAGGTGCCAGGGAAACAGACACGGCTCATGATCGAGGCAAATGTGTTCTTGGTCCTCAAGAGTCTTCCATTCAGGTGGGAATGTCAACTAAGTAGCTTCAAATACATCAAGAAAAAAGGAAGTCAAAGACAAAGTAACTAACAATATACAACTATGGTAAAAGGAACGAGATGGGAAAGAGAATGTGTGGGGGGGTGCTTAGGGTGGTCAGGGAAGGCTGGGGGGGTCTGGAAGGTTCTTTCGATGGCCGAGAAGGGGAATGTGGGGATGCCCATAGCCTAGGGCCTGTTGTATAGTCGACGGGCGACATGCGTCAGCCAGGTCACTCACTGGCTCGTCCACCTGACAGATGCCTTCTGAGGGCTAATGGTTACGCCGTGTGCACATGAGCCAGTGATGCAGCCCCGATGGAGCGCGATCTGGCTCCTTCGGTCCCGCTAGCATCCTTAGTTTTACCCTTCAGATAAGCAAGCCACGTTGAGTCCCTAGCCACAGTGGGAATTAGTTTTGTTTCTTCTCCAGCATGCCACGAAAGGTAAGTGTCTTGGAAGTCCTGCTGGCAGACTCCACTGTTTTCTCCTGGTCTTACCTTCAGTGTGGACATGGCCGTGTTGACCCGAGGTGGCCCTGGGGTCTCTGAACGTGGGCAGGGCCAACAGGTCTCTTGGGGGACACCGCACCGGCAGCCTCAGCTTGTGAACAGGACAGACCCTCGTGCCCGTGTCTTCCTAACTCACACGTGCTTTGGGGTCTTGGTTTCCTGTCCTTGTCCTCAAGCCTCCATTTTCTGAAGTGCCGGCTCATTCTGGGAGGGCTGCTGGAGGTTCTGGGTTGCAGACCCTGGCATTCCAGTTAAACAAACAAGCATGATGAAGAGTAGTGGGGACTGATGGCTATCTTTAGAGAAAACAAAGCCAGATCCCCCATGAGGATAGTGACGTGGTGTTTGAATGGGAGCCTGGAATTCCTATAAGACTGCGTGAGAGCTAACCTTTCAGAAGCCGGGCCCCGCCCCACTCCAGGACCCTGGAGCCTCTCACGACGTCACCCCGAAGACCTATGCTGGTAAGACAGAAAACGAGATGCAGCAGGGGGCACTGGGCCAACAGATGGGTTCTCTTAGATAACATCTTGTACCCGGCCTGGGCCTCTCCCCATGGACCCATAATCCTTCCCAATTGGTATTTGGTGAATGCTGTTCCCCTTGGACTTTTGGGAAGCGACTTGGAAGCTATAACACATGTACACTGGTCTTTGGTCCTCGGAGTCCATTAACACGTTGTCGGTCCCTGTGAAGTGGCCTAGTTTAGTTCTGATGCACGTTGACTCAGTATCCCTCAGTGCCAGGCCCATGCCAGGAGCAGGAGCCTCAGACATGAAGGGCACGGTCCCTCCCACGCGATGCCCAGTGCTGGACAGTCGTCCTCAGATCCTCCAGCCCAAGAGAAGACCCCAGGGAGGTCATTCCACAAGGACATGGTGGTTCAGATTACAGTCCAGGATTCTGAGACATTCTTCTCCTCCAGGCTTGAGGGGTAGGGGGCACAAAAGCCCACCCTATGCATGCTTAAAGCAAAGATGAAATGGGGGTGAGGTGGGGGCATCAGTGGTGGCCCAGTAGGGGCAGAGGGGGATGGGGGTTCATCAGGGAGGTTTCCCTGGAGGGGAGTAGCTGGCGGGGCGAGTAGTGTCTCTTTCCAAAATCCCGTGCCCCTGGAACCTCAGAACGCGACCTTGCCTGGAAATAGAGGCTTTGCCGATGTAGTTAGGTGAGGACCAGCACGAGTCTGTTCTGGGTGAGGAGGGCCTGAAGCCTTGGGGGCGGTCCTCGTGGAGAAGAGGCCCAGAAGGAGAAGGGGGCGGAGGCTGGGTAGGGGCAAGCCGGCTGCAAGTCAAGGACCCGGGATCGCCAGAACCGTGGAGGCTGGACGAGGCGCCAAGGACTCTTCCCTGGGCCTCCAGAGGGGGCTTGGCCCTGTGGACACCTCCGTCTGCAGAGTCTCTGCCACTGTCACTTCAAGGTCCTCACGCGTGGTGCTTGTGACAGCAGCCCGGAGTGCAGTAGGGAGCATCTGAGACCGCCCGGTGGGACCGTGCCACATGGCTCGGTGTCACCTTCCACCTCACCTTCTGCCAGGGCATGTTGCACCAGGAGACGCTGCGGCTTGTGGGCTCCGGGGCAGCAGGGCCTCAGCTTCCTGTTCGCCCCACAGTCTCCACGTTTAGCTGTGCCTGGCACATAGGAGCTTGTGGTCAGAGCTTGGTGGAAGCGTGCAAGACTGAGTGTGGGAATGAATGAATCAGCAGGAGAGCAGTGCTGCCGGGGGGAGCAGGAAACAGGTCCTTGGGTGCAAAGCCGGGGCACTTGTGGGTCCCTGTGCGAGTGGAGGTTTTGGGAAGTCTGGGGATGTGCGGACCGGCCCGTGGTGAAGATGGGGTGGGGCTGGCAGAGCAGAGGAGGAGAGGATCGAGTGGTGTCCTCTGTCCCCTCTGTGGTTGACACCAGACTGTGCCCACTCAGGTGCCTTATCTTCCTGGCTGTTCTTGAAGCTATCCCTCAGGGAGGCGAAAGCGCCCTTCTTTCCAGATGTGAAGACTGAGGCTCAGAAACGGGAAGCGACTTGACTAAAGTCAAGGTGCGTGAGTGGCAGAATGTGAAATCGAGCCCAGGTCTCTTCTGCTCTGGGTTCGAGTTTTCTGCAAGGTAGCACGCTGCACCTGCTGGCATACCGTTGTGGGGAGAAGAAGCCGGGGCCCCCACCCTGAAGCAGGCTTTAACGCCTTCCCAGCCTGGATGGCCGGAGTGGAAAGCTCTCTTGAGTGACCCCAGGCGACAGCACATCTGCAAAGTTCTAGAATCAGAGCACCAAAGGCCAGGGTCACACACCTTCCTGGAGCTGAGTGTAGGTCCAGGTGAGCATCCCTGTCATCGTCTTCCTACTCCAGACCGTATCTGTCATCGCCTTCAGACAGACCTGAAGGCGCTTTGGAAGACTGGACACTCTTCAGGCTCCTGCCTGTGTCCCCATTTGTCTGTTCACGAAGCTCCTGTTTTCCCCCAGGGCAGCCCGGACACTCTGGAGTGTTTGGGGCCTGCTCCCTCATGTGCCCACTCGTATCCTGCCAGCATGCGGCCATTGTTTGTTTGCCACCTATGTACTGAGCCTGGCCTGGGCGTTCCAAGGGCACCACGGGTCTGTCCTTGCTCTTGAGAACTCGGATTCCAGCTCGATTCCGTAAGTCCTGATGGTGCTACTGCGTGAAAGATGCTAGGATCAGGGGAGGGAGGCTGGGAGGAAAGAGGGGAGGAGGCTCCCGCGGGGAGGTGAGGGTCCTGTAGGCGTTCAGGGCAGGGAGGGCATCCCTGGAGCGGGACCAGCAGGTGCAAAGGCCCAGAGGCACGGTGTTCAAGGCAGCCAGGGCCGTCGGGGCCCGGCCCTCCTGGAGAGGATGCCGCGTTTGGGGGAAACCCGTCTCAGGACTTGTCCCTCGTCCTCTGGGATGGTGCAGAACTTTGTTATGGGTGGAGAAGATGGACCCAGCCCATGCTGGGCCTTGGGTGTTAAGAGGTGGGTACTTGAGACTTTGCTGCTCACCAGAGGGGGGGGATGCAGAAGTGGAGGCGGGATCGTGAGGAGGCCCGCCTGGAGGGAGTGCAGCGAACCCAGGCCTGGAGGCTGCACCTTCAGAGTCGCTCTCGCTGATGGCCGGAGAGTCAGGAAGGCTCTGATGGGGCGGGGCCAGGGTTCCAGTGCCTGTCCTGCAGGCATGCCGCTCTGCCAGGGGACTGCCGACACGGTGTCTGGCCGTGTCCTAGCCGGCGAACAGTCCCACGGTGGCCTCAGCACAGCCAGGCCTCGCTCCAAGATGCCCGCAGGGAGTCGGCCGGCAGGTGTCCCGTCCGGCTCCTCTGCTCCCCAGCTCGCCTTCCCGAAGCGGCTCTCCCCGCCTTGCCTCCAGGCCCCGCGCGGGGCACTGGGACAGGCCTGATGGCTCAGTGTTTGCTTAGCCCTTGCTCAGCCTCATGTCGCCTGCTGAGACGATGAGTCAGGACATTTGACATTTTTCGCGGAAAATGTTTCGGTCTCATCACTGCCGGCTAAACACCCTTTGACCTCCACTAGGGACCGAGACTGCTCAGCCAGGGAGGCCGAGAGAGCCTTGGGCCAAACCACGTCTTGCTCTCTTTTGAGCCGAGGTCGTCCCGGCGGGCGGAAGGGATTGCTCCGGTTCCGAGGTTGTTTTCAGCCCGGATGTCAGTTCTGGCTGGTGGGATGCCCAGGGCTATGGCTTCATCTGCGGACAGGCGTCCTCCTCGACTCACAGGCTGGGCCTGCAACGGGCCTGGGCCTGGTGGCATCGTTCTCGATGCATCCCTGGAGACAACTGCACGGTTCTTTGGACCCCGGGGAGACTTGGATGAGCTCTGAGCAGCCACAGACTCTGGCAGCTCATTCCCTCCTGGAGAGGAGAAGAAAGTCCAGGCAGTAGCTAGCCTGCGGCAGAGGACCGTGGGAGGCCACAGCAGGCAAATGCGGACAAGACTCCTGCTGCAACTCCAGGCCGACTGGCTGCCTGATGAAGCCTTCCGCCCTCGGGTGTGGCCCGGTGGGCCCTGGCACCTCACACTCCCCTCCGGGGTCAGGGTGGGGGTGGGGAAGGAGTGAGGAAAGGACAGCACGGCCCCAGGCAGAGGATCCCAACACGAGAGCTGGCGTCCACACAGCTGTGCCTCTGGATCCTGGGACAGTGTGGGCTCAGCCTCTCGAGTTTCTTGCTCAGCCTTCCATCCGCCTTCTGTGTGTCTGCTGAGGGCTGACCGTGTATATGGCAGACGGGGGAGCCAGTCCCGGTCACGCAGAGCGGAGCGGGACAGATCTGAGTAGTCTAGAGGGGAGGAAGCAGCCACAGGCTCACCAATAAGATGAGAGTCTCGAGGGAAGACAGGGATGCCGGAGCCTTTGACAAGAGAGCCGACCCCCGCTGGCGGAGGGGGCATGGTGGCCTTCTGGGTGCGGCGACGTTTAGTCCGGTGTGTCAGGTGCGGGTTGAAAGGCGGTCCCGTGAAGAGGTGAGAGAGGCGAGTGGCAGGCAGTGGCAATGAACATGCAAAGGCCCCGAGGCAGGAGAGGGGAGGGTGCTCGGCCACAGGGGATGGCTGGGGCAGAGCCGGCCCGCTGGGCGGGAGAAAGACACGGCCAGGAAACAGGCAGGTGCGGGATGGCAGACGGCCTAGAGGTGCCGTTCCTGAAGGATGTGGGCTCCACACCCAGGTCTCTGGGAAGGCTGGCATCATGTTAATTGAGAGAGCAACGTCCTGAGGCTGCAGGCCCACGTTTTACAGAGATCTCTCTGGCCGGTGTTCAAGGAAGCCTTGAGGGCAGAGCCAAAGGGGGAGCCCACGCTGGGGCTGGTCAGGGGGTGGGGCGGGCTTGGGTCCAAGCAGCAGTGGGGACAGAGGGCTGGGTGGTGTGACCTCGGCCGGGGGGACCATGAACAGGGCCGCGGTGGGGTTGGACGTGGGGTGGTCGGGAGAGACGGCTTTGGGCAGAGACCCAGGGAGGTGAGGGGAGGTCCGTGTGGGTGGCACGTGGGGCGCACTTCCGGGGGAGGAGCGGTGAGGGGAGACATGTGGGGGTGGCGTGTGTCCCGTGCTTCCAGGCGGGCCGCGCCGCGCATCGGGACGGAAGGTG
>NW_007246550.1:165616-176457 GCF_000164805.1 Carlito syrichta
CCTTCCGCCTCAGCCTTCCAAGTAGCTGGAACCACAGGCGCGCACTACCACGCCTGGTTAGTTTTTGATTTATTGTAGAGATCTGGCCAAGTTGCCCAGGCGGGTCTCGAACCCTCAGGCTCAGGCAATCCATTCACCTCAGCCTCCCAAAGGCGTGGGACGAGCCTGGCTTCGGGGGTTTTTAACAGGGGAACGCATGTTTCACTTTGTGCTTTTGGAAGCTCCTGGGCCTCCATGTGGCAAAAAGGGTCAAGAGGCCCAGGTGGAAGCACAGACCATGATGAAACTGCTGTAGAGGCCCAGGGAGGATGGCAGCTGGACCGTGGATGTCCGAGCATGGACGGCGGGACGCCGAGTAGGCCCTGTGCCCTGTCAGAGGAGGAGACAGGCCCAGGGCCGGCTCGGACTGGGGCCTGAGACCCAGAGCAGAGGCGAAGGGGACGTAGGATGGGCGGGTGACAGTGGTCTCGAGCATGCAGCGCCAGAGACGGGGATCCACCCTCGAAGTGGAGACGGGTCTGGCATTCGAGGGAACCGGCGAGTCAGCGGTGCGCGACTGCTCAGAAGTGAGAGTCGGCATGAGAAAGATCTCAGGTCTGAGCCGGGGTGGACTCGGTTTGTCAGGCAGGAAACAAGGAGACAAGGCTGCAGCCCAGGGAGCCGAGGAGGTGCAGGAGGTTGTCGGGCATCCCGGAGGCGGGCGAGGAGGGCGTGTCAAGGCGGAGCAGGGACCCGTGACGTCCTGCGCCTCCGACCGGCCATGCAGGGCAGGAAGCAAACGTGGGTGGCTGGTCTGGGCTGTGAGGGGGCACAGGGCACTGGGTGTAGTTTCAGGGAGGGGTGGGGTTAGAGCCTGAACAGAGACGGTTGGTTCGGAGGCCAGGTTGGAGCCAGGTGCTGGCCAGCAGCCAGGGGACAGTGTCCAGCAAGGCTGACTGTCCAGGCAGGGTTGCTGGACACAGCCAAGTGGCCGGGAGCGGGGCAGGGCTTCAGACCCCCGCAGGAGAAGCCTGTGCAAAAAATACAAACTAGGAAGGAAGGAAAAGTCCAGGCCACGGCCCTGGGGAGCAGGTGGGGCGGGAGGCTACGGCATGGATGGCGCTCTGGGCAGGCTCAGGCAGCAAGACTCTTCCAGATGCTTCCACTGGGGCGGAGAGGACCCTGCTGGCACCACCAGGCTGGGACCGGGCTGGCCAGGACGGGTGGGAGCAGAGCCAGGGTGAAGGACTTTGGTGTCCACAGCTGAGCGGGGAAGAGGTGCTCCGTACTGACTGCGCATGACAATCATCTGGGAAGCTTCCCTGGTGTGCGGGACCCACCTCTGGGAGTCCCCCAGGTCTACCTGGGATGGAGCTCACCGTGTCCAGCACCTTCCCAGGTGGCTGTGACATGCAAGTGACACTGAGGACGCTGTCCTCCCTTTAGCGACTCCAGAGCTAGGATGGGAGCCCAGGGGGAGCAGAGGTCCTCAGCCCCGGTACCCGGGGGCAGCCCGCGTTGTCGGCGCTGACGGGGTCAAGTGGCTTCCCAGGAGAGCGAGTCCTAGAGCATTCACCGAACGCACATCCTAATGAACTGTGTGGGTTCATGGCTCCCCAGGGGCTGGGCTTTATTGTGCCAGTACAGGGTGATTTCACAGACACGAGATACTGAATGGCGCACACTTTCTGGGAATTTCAACCGTGGGCGTGCCTGTTTCTCACGCTGCCGCCTGGCCCAAGCTCCCAAGGCCCCTTGTGCCCCTCAGCCCTCTCGCCTGGATTTCAGGGGTGTCCTGGGAGGATGAGGCTTTGGCCAGCCCAGAATGTCTCTCTTTGGGGAGTGGCTTCACCCACAGCACGTGGTTCAGATGGCCTGTCAGTCACAATGGCCAGCTCCACCCTCCCGCCCATGCCTGGGGCCGATCCAGGACTGGCAGCACCGACCCTGGTGACAGGAAAGGGCTTAAGAGAGGGGTGTGGAAGCCAAAAGAGCCACGCGTTGCTTTGGGCTTAATGGATGGATGCTGTAACTTCTCTCTCAAAGGTGCACAGCGAGAGGGCGGGTCTGGGTGTCAGCAGCCATTAGCCACACGCTGCACGGGCAGATCAGGAAACTTAGAATGAGATCGACAGAGATGAGGGAGAGACAGAGACAGCGGGAGTGAAGTGACAGACAGAGACAGAGAGAGGGACGGAGGGAAAGAGATGGGAGAGAAAGAGAGACAGACAGGGAGAGAGACAGGGAGAGAGAGAGAGATGGGAGGCGCGTGTGAGCTCTGGCAGTGGGACGCCTGACCTCACCCCTCTGCAGGCCCCTCCTCTGCCCCCTGTGTCCTTCAGGGCCCAGCCCTTTGGAGCAGGGTCTGTCCCTTGACACAGCGGCCATGCTGGCGGGGTCAGGGGCCCCGGCAGGCTCAAGGGAGGGCGGGCGAGTAGGGTATGCCCCGGAGCGTCAGGCAGGCGTGGTCGAAGAGCGTGTGTGGCAGCTGGCCCTGGGCCGTCCAGGAGTCCGTCTCGGGGTCGTAGCAGTCGAAGGCGGCCGAGTCCTCCACGCTGCAGTCGGGGGCCAGCCGCCGCCCACCCGTCACGTAGAGCTTGCCTCCCAGCACGGCGGCCCCGTGGTGCATGCTGCGGTCCTTCATGTCTGCGCACTTGGCGAACTTGTTGGCCCGTGGGTCATAGGCGAGCACCCTCCTCGTGTACCCTGGAAGCAACGGCACGCATAGCTCGGCGGTGTAGCTGGGACCGGTGGCGCCCCGGGACGTGCTGGCCCTGAGGCAGCCTGGCGCCGAGGCTGGGTGCGCTGGGCCGGGGGTGCTGAGGGACCCGCCAGGCCGGGAGTGGCAGAGCCGGGCCCGCGCCTGACCTGCCTCACCCGGACCCTGCGTCCTCCGTCCCGACTCAAGGCAGCGTGGACGCCACTCTTGGGTGGAGAGCGGCCTCTGGATTCCAGGAGCGCTCCGGCCTCACCGGCGTCTTCCTCTCCCACACGCCATCCACGAGATGCGATCCGAGAGGGCCTCTGGAAGCTCAGACACGGGTGGCCACAGCAGCCCTATCCGTGGTACTTTTAGGACCCCCATGTTACTGGTGGACAAATCGAGGCTCAGGAAAATGTTGAACGTGCTAAAGAGCACGCAGCCAGGATTGGGACCCAGGTCTGCCTGACTCTCAAACCAGTTCCCTTAACTGTGCTTTCGGAGAGGGAAATGGGGGTCGCTAACATTATTGTTAACATGATTATTGTTATTATTGTTATAATTATTGTTGGCCGGGCTCGGTGGCTCAGCCTGTAATCCCAGCACTTTGGAAGGCTGAGGTGAGTGGATTGCCTGAGCCCATGGGTTCGAGACCCGCCTGGGCAACTTGGCGAGACCTCATCTCTACAATAAAAATCAAAAATTAGCCGGGCGTGGAAGTGTGTGCCTGTAGTTCCAGCTACTTGGAAGGCTGAGGCGGAAGGTTTGCCGGAGCCCAGCAGGTCGAGGCTGTGGTGGCTGGGAGTGGCCACTTCACTCCAGTCTAGGTGGCAGAGTGAGACTCCAACTCAAAAAAACAAAAAACAAAAAAACATTATTCACAGCAGCAAACGTGATTATTTACCATGTCTGGGAGCGTGCTAAGTGCCCGAGATATATGAGCAGGTTTTGTATCACAACTGCTCTGTGAAGTAGGCGTTATTTCATCCCTTGTTTACACATAAAGGTGGGAGAAACCTCTGGATGAAGGGATCTGTCAGACTCCCCACACCCCCTTGTTTGGGGGGATGTGCTTTTAAAAAGACCATCTTGCAGGAGGCTGAGGCGGAAGGATCGCCTGAGCCCAGGAGGTCGAGGTGGTGGTGAGCTGTGATTGTGCCACTGCACTCCGGCCTGGGCTAGAGTGAGACTCCCCCAACACACACGCACACACACACACACACACGCACACACACACGCGGCCGTCTTGAAGGACAGCATCCGGGGGTCCGTGGGCCGTCTCCCAGGGCCGGTGTCCGGCCCCCACCCTCGGCCACTCACCTCCCACGATGAGGATGCGCTCCCCGAGCACCACCGCGGGGGCACACACGTTCTTGATCATCCGTGTCTCCATCTTGAACCACGAGTTTCTGGAAATGTGATAGACCTGGGGGGAGACAGCATTGTGGCGCTGCGTTTCAGCGTGAACTAACTCCTCAGTAGACAGACGTGGCAATAAAGAGGGTGCACCTGCAGCGAGTTCTTCCTTTCTGCTTTTCTCTAGCTTGTGAAACGTAGCTGGATCGCTATGGATACATGAAACGTCGTTAACCCACAGGAAGAGGAGCACTGTCGCGCATGGGTGTTCTCGCCACCCGGGAGGTCAGGGTTGTCTCTGTGGCGGGGTCCAGGAGCTCTGCACTGCATGCATGTTTTGCTTACCTTGCCTGGAACACTTTTTTTCTTTTTAATGAGAAATGGAGCAACTTGGGTGTTCAGACAACCAGGGGGTCTTCATCCATTTCTATTTCTAGCTCATGCTTAAATTTCTAAATGTTCCGTGCATCCGAGGGCCCTGGAGCCGAGAGCACACGGGGGGCCGCACGAGGATGTTTGAGTGGTTCAGCCTGGAAGTCCCGGGAGCCTAGAAAAGCAGGAGGAAGGGAGGACAGGCCAAGGAGGACAGGACGGGCTCCCTGCTGTGCTCCGAAACAGCGGCTCACCCCAGTGTTCCCGAACCCGCTCTCCTGCCATGCACCAGCTTCAGATGCAAATGGCAAGTGTGAATCCGCTCATGACGAGCAACACGGAGCACAGGACCCAGGACGGACTCCGTAAGAAAAGAAGGAACACGGTGTGTATTTACCAAGGACACGGGGCTGTCCTCTTGGCTGGAAATTCTTTTCTTATAAAATGGCCAGCGTTGCTGAAGACTATTTTCTATTATTTCACCAGATTTGGTCTTCACGGCCATCCTGTGAGGTAGGCACTTGCACGTCTCCCGTTTTTCAGATCGGACCATGGAGGCTTGGCAAGGGTAAGGGCACGCTTGGGGTCATTCCGCTGGAGTGCGTGGGAGAGCGGGTCCAGCTGAGCTCAAATCCATGCCCTTAACCACTATCACAGTGTGGCTTTTCCTGGTGGAGGCGCCTCTTGTGGTCTCTGTCCGACCTTCCATGGGTGAAGGCTGGAGCAGGCCAAGCGCTTGTGTGAAGCCTCGTGGCGCCATCTGAAAACGCGTAGGTGACACGCTCTCTGCAAAGTGGGATCCTTGGAAGAAAAGCAAGCACGGGGCGCATTTCACGTGAGTGACTGATTGCCCCCGGGCCTTCGGTTCTCTTTCTGCTCTGGGTATGGTTTCAAAACAGATTGAACATTTTCTCTCAATCCTCAGGGTGCCGAGAGGCTGGAGCCAGGATGGCCGGGGCGATCTCTGACGGCGGAGGAAGTGATGCTTTGTCACGGTAAAGGATTTGCTTAATGCATCCAGAAGCAGGTGGAAGGAGGGCCAGGCAGAAAGGTCCGTGGGCACACGCAGTCTGCAAAGTCACCTTGTTGAGGGATAGTTCTGGAAAGAATGCACACATGCAGATGGTGGTCCTGGGAGGAAACGCCCAGTTCAGGCCTGAAACTCCAACCTGCTCTGTCAGATAACTCCAAACGTTCCTCTTAAGCGGTGTTGAAATGAGTTGACTTTCCATTTCAGAATAGTGCCAGTTAGCTGCGAAAACTATCCGGACGGCTCCTTCAACCTTCGCTCTCCTCCCGCTGCTGTGGCGGGAGAGGACGGCCCGGACGCTGGTCACCGTGTTGGCCTCGCCATGAGCTGGTGTGAGGGGACTGTGTGTTTCTTCATATGCCAGCGTCAGGCTTTCTGCGCTCTGTGTCCTATTCTCAGGAAGCCAGTGGCGGTTTTACAGTGAGAAATCGTGAGCGTGTTTGTCGACTGTCTTGAAAATGTGGCCCAAGAAGAGGGAGGGGCTCCTACTTGGGGTGGAAGGACACATGTCTGTTTTGTGTGGTTGAGCCCGGAGGAGAATGGGGCGTCTCTCCCAGCCCAAGTCAAGAAGTAGGGTGTGGAGCCACAATTACAGAAAGACTCAGAACCTGCCTGGATGGCTAGGGAGGAGCTGGAAATACGGGCTGGAGAAAGCAAGACAAAACTTCACGGGCTTAGGCCGGTCAGGCCATCACCACCCTCGTCTGGACCCCGGGAGTCCCCCAGCTCCCTCTGTCCACCCAGCCCCCCAGCCCTTCTCCACAGGCATCTGGGGAGCGTCGGGAATGTGGATTTGAGGACCCACCTGCCCTGCCTGAAGCCCTTCCGTGAAGCCCCGCTGCCCCAGGCTGAGCCCTGCCAGGCCAGCTTCAGCCCCACAAATGCCCCCCTCTCAAGCAAGCTCTAGAACTTTTCCGGGAGGGGCTGGGGGCAGCTGCCTGGGGGGTGGGGTTGACTGGACGGCCTGGGAAGGCCGATGGTGACTCGAAGACTGAGAGCCCCACCCCGCGCGACCACCCTCCTCCTGGCTCTGTCACCGCGCCATCATCCCTCTTTCTGGCCTTCAGGTGGTGGGCTGGGTCCCTTGGTCCCCACTGTTCCTGGACCCAGGAATCCACCCAGGACAGAACTCTTGCCCGGGGGTTAGGGAGGCTTGCGCACGTCAGGTCTTCCCTGGACGTTCCCTGGTGCCCACCATCCTCCGTAGGCCGGCTGTCTCGGCCTCACCTGCCATCCCCCCTCTCCGGCTCCTGCTGAGTCAGCTTCACAACCTCATGTGTTCCCTGTGAGGCCCCCCGTGCCCAAACGCCCCCGGGGGTTCTCTCTAGACTGTGTGGGACCCAGGGCTCTCAGAGCGTTCCGTCTAGCCAGCGTCTGGGCCTTGGGGCGCCCTTGGTGCTGCCAAACACAACTCACAGAGGCACAGCTCATCTCGCGGGGCTTGGGGTTGTGGGAAGACACGCTCGTTGCCCCGTTCTCACACCTTCAGGTGAGCTGCAGAGATGGCTGGACGCCCGGTCAGGCTGGAAAACCGTCTTCCGAAACACAGCTTCACTGATCGTACTTCCCAGGGAGCCTGTCAGTGAGATGACTCCCTCCTGTCATTGTGGCAGGGGCTCCCGGCCTGGCTGCACCCGGGGATCTCTGGGGACATCTGTGAGCCACACACTGTAGGGTCCCCCACAGAGGGCTTTTGGTTGGGCAGATCGGAGGTCTGGCCCCGGGGAGTCGGAGGCGGTGTGGACCGAGGCTCTGGTATCCTCCTCGAGGGCCTGTGGGTCCAGCCTGTTCTAGCTGGAACGTTCCGACGTATTTTAGGGATTGCATTGGCAGACCCCTGGCCGCTTGGTCTTGCACAAAGAGAACCCGTGATTAAAAAACTCTTGTCAAAAACTATTCATCTTCTTCCCTCCCTTCCTCTCTCCCTTCCTACCTCCTTTCCTCATACATGACGTGCTAGAATGTGTGCATGTATGTGTACGTGTGTGCATATATGTATACACGTACACACATGCATGTGTATACACATGTGTGTGCTGGTGTGCATGTATGTTGGTGTGCTTATGTATTCATACATGTGTATATAGGTGTGGTGTGTATATGTGTGCATGTGTATGCACATGTGATTTGTGTGCTGTGTATGTATATATATGTGCATACATTCTTGTTCATGTGTATGCGCACACAGCTCATATATGCCTGTGCACATTCATGCACACACATGCACACAACTGTGTGCATGCATGTTCACACGTGTTTGTGCAGTCACATGTGTATGTGTACATGTGTTCATGTGTTTGTGTGCACATGTGCATGCACACTTGTGCATGTGCAATAAGTCTGTGCATGTGTGCAAGTGTTTCATGCATGTGCAGGCATGTGCACTTACATGTGCGTATGTATTCATGTGTGCACGTGCACATTCACGCATGCACACACATGTGTATGCATGCGTGTTCATGCATGTGCAAGCACGTTCGTGTGTGTGCCTGCACGCACACCCCTTTTCGTGCCTTCTGGTAAACTCAGCCACTCACCTGGATGAGGCGCACGGGATTCTGCATGACGTCCTCGCCCCCGAAGAGGTAGAGCCTCTGGTCCTTGGTGGCAACGGCCGGGTGCAGCACCCCCACAGGCATGCTGGCCATGGCCTCCCAGGCGTTGCAGCTGCTGTCGTACCGCTCCATGGAGCCCAGGAGCTCGCGCCCCTCCCCAAGGCCGCCCAGGGAGAAGATGAAATTCCCGTGGGCCGTGCTCCCGTGGGAGTAGCGGGCCTCCCGCATGGGCTCCCCCAGCTGCCACTGGTTGAGCTTGAGGGAGTAGACGTAGACGCTGGGGCTGACCAGGCCCCGCCCAGTGCTGACGGCCATGCCCCCCAGCACGTAGACGCTGCGGTGCAGGGCCACGGCGGAGGCCTTGTACAGCCGGGCGGGGAGCTTGGCCAGTTCCCGCCACTGGCCAGCCTGCCGGTCGAGCAGCAGGACGTCCCTGGTGGTCTGCTGGCTCTCCTTCCTCCCCCCCAGGAGGAGGAGGAAGTCCCGGTAGGAGCTCCTGGGAGCGACCCACGGCAGGGCCCAGCACGCCGAGGACATGTGCCTCTGGGCGGCCTCCAGGACGGCCCGGCACGCGGGCGAAGCCTGCAGGAGGGCGTCGCTGGCGATGGCGTGGTGGAAGAAGGCCGGGTGGACGTACAGCAGCCGGACCTGCCCCAGCAGGTCCTGCAAGTGCCGCGTCCGGGCCCGGGGGTCGTGCTTGACCCACGCCATGAGGGCCTCGAACACCCTCTCCTCTTCGCCGCACAGCCCGTCGTCCCCGAGGTAGTCTCGCAGCTCCCAGGCGCAGAGATCCTTCAGGTCTGCCGACGCGGCCACCTCCGGGAAGCGCGTCAGGGCCACCTCCCTGGCTCTCCTCCGCAGGCTCTCGCAGCCAAAGACTTCTGCGAGCCTGGCCAGGCCCAGGCAGTTGCTGGGGGCCAGCTGGCCCTGCAGGTACGTGCTGCAGGCCTCCGCCAGCTTGGGGAACTGCAGCATGGAGGCGGCCTCCAGCAAGGGGAGGGCATTCTGGGCCGTGACGTGCACCTGCCCCGTGTACACGTAGGAGACCACCTGCTCCAGGCTCGGGGGGTCGAGGCCCTGCAGCCGCACCTTGGCCTGACCCTTCTCCCGGAAGCTGCCACAGAACATGGCCCTGAAGTAGGGGCTGCTGGCGGCCAGCACGGAGCGGTGGCAGGGGACCTCCCGGGCCCCGGCACAGATGTGCACGTCTGTCAGGATCCTGCGGTGTCTCAGGCCGTCCAGCTGCCTCAGCAGGTCGGAGGAGAAATCATGGTCTTCGAAGAGCAGCCCGTCCGGCGTCTCCTCAACCATCCTGCGGAGGGCAGGCGGCCCCGGGTGCGGGTCAAGCCCTCCTTGGCAGCGTGTGCGGGAGGCACCTGTGCGGACCTTCGAGGCCCAGCGGCGTGCCCACAGTCACTCACCGAGATGCCGGTGGGCGCGGCCAGGGATGCCGCTCGGGGAAGGCCACGCTCGCCCCAGAACTTGGGGCGGAGTGGCAGCCTTTTGGTTGTGCGTCTGCTCAAGGGAAACAGGCCAGCAGCATCTTCAGCTAATGTGAGGGAGTGGAAAGCCAGATTGTCGGAAGGTCCTCTATCGTCCAGGTAGAAACGTTCTCCCGAGCAGCAGATGGATGGGTGGGAGCCTTCTTCCAGATTCTTGGCGTATCTGTTAGTTAGGAAAGTCTCCGAACACCTCTGTCCGGGTGCCGGTCATTCCCCATGGGGACGTTCTGGGGCCGTGGACCTCCAGGAGCCAGGCAGGGACGAGGGAGGAAAACAGACCTTCACGTGAGCTGTGGACAATTATAGCATGACTTCTTGGGGCCTTTCGGTTCTGCTGCAAAGATGAACTGGAAAGAGAGACCAAGCAGTCCCCTGGTTTATTGGGTGACACCTGGGCGTCCACCTGCAGGATTCGGCATGAGGGATACTTGCCTGGTCGTGTGGTGGTGACCTCCCCAGTGCCTGACCGGGTTTGGCCCTCACAGGGCTTCCGCCTCTCGCTCTGAGGGAAACCGCAGACCCCAGGCCTCCCCTGGGTTGGCGAGTGGCGGCTGGTCCTGGGAGAGCTCTGGCTTTGTTTATCTGAGGCGCTTTCACAGTTTTCTAGAGTTCGGGGCAAGGCCTGCTGGGCAGGGAGACAGTGTATACATTCCAGGGCTAAGAATAGTTGCGTATGTACTTTCCACTGTCATGACATGTGACTTTCCCGTTGCCTTAGGCAGCAGCCCGGGGCCTGCAGGCCGGCGCATGCCCACACGCCTTGTTTCCCTGGCGAGTGTTGACAGCGACCAAAATAGACAGGCAGGAGCCGCTTCTCCAAGAGAAGACGGCTGTCCGCTCGGGTCCGCCCCAAGTCCCCCGTCCTGAAAGTGCCTGGGAATTCAAGAGGTGCGCAAACAGGTTGCTGGGATGGTTCTGGCCACGCTGGGGAAGCTGGGGCGTGGCCCGGGGGTGCTGCCTGCGGTCTCGGTTCTCTGCCATCTGCCCGGCAGGGTCACCGGGGAGGGCGTGACTTCCTCCTCCAGGCTCTTGGTGGCAGAATCCCTGACACAACCTGTGCGTGTCCAGTGCCCAGAGCATCCAGACTCCCCGAGGTGCAAACCTTTGTCAGACACTCAGAGCTTCCACCTGAAGGTGGCACGGCCGTGCTCCTGCTGTCACAGCTGCCTCTCCCAGACACGTGCCACCATGGCTCAGCTCGCGCTTGATCTTTCAGACCTTGTCTGATTCACTTTTCCATTTTCTCTTATTTGGCAGACTTGAGCTAGAGGCAGGGGGCAAGGCATATTGCTCCAGGGAGGGAGAGAAAGAAGAGGAGGAGGAGGAAGGGGTGCAGGTGGAGGGAG